>NW_020954577.1:23027973-23162670 GCF_900497805.2 Vombatus ursinus | reverse complement strand
TGCTTTAGGAAGATGGGTTTGATGGATTGGAGTGGGGAGAAACTTGAGGCTGGCATACTCACCAGCAGGTGTTACAGTAGTCCAGGGGCGAGGAGATGAAGGCAGATCTGTGCCACGGCAGGATGTCCAGGCCAATCTTACCCTTAGGGCAGGAGGTTCTCTCTTTGGCCAAGGCAGCCTCTCCACAGATTTGAGGACAGATCGAAGATAAATCTTTTTATATTTCTTATTAGTGAGCCTGCTTCCTCTTCTAACCACAGGTACAGTCAGAGAGCTGAGATCCTTTGGTCTTTATTTCCACACTCCTTGATTCATTTATCTTACCATGAGGAACACTTTGTCTTCTGGCATGAGAAATGTCAGGAAAAAAGTTCTGACCTTGATGGTTATTTAGCAGAAGAAAGCAATTTTACATTTAGACCTACTTCCTCTTAGTTTATCCTTTGTGCAGATGGAAAATCTCTTGTCCACATTGTCCTTCTAAGAAATCTGCAAGTATTTGGCTTAATCAAAAGAGGAGTCACATTATAATCTTTTAAGAATAATTGAGTCTACATGTTGGAAAATGCTGTCGACATCCAGAAAAAGGACTATGGAGTCTGAATGCAGATCGAAGCATATTATTTGCTCTCTCTCTCTCTCTTTTTTTCTTTTTTCTTCTGTTTGCTTCTTCTTTCTCATGGTTTCTCCCATTGGTTCTAATTCTTCTTTATAACGTGACTAATGTGAAAATAGGTTCAATATGAATGTAGATGTAGAGCCTATATCAGATTGCACCCCATCTTGTGTTGGGGGGAGGGGAGAGATGGGGAGAAAATTTGGAACTCAAAATCATATGGAAGTGAATGTTGAAAACTAAAAATAAATAAATTAATAAAAATAATAACTGAGTCTAACCAAGATTTAGGACATTACAGATGAGGCTTTTATAGGTATAAGGTTGCTAAGGAAGCTATGTTAACATTTTTGTTATGGATGATTTTTCATTATTGGGTTTTATAGCAAGGCAACAAGAATTATATTAAGTACTTACTATGTGCCAGGCACTGTGTTTAGCACTGGGGATACAAATATCAGCAAAAAGAAATACAATGTCTGCCCTCAAGGGGCTTACATTCAAATGCAAGAAGACAACACATAAAAGGAAACTGAAAAGGATGGTGTGTGTGTGTGTGTGTGTGTGTGTGTGAAATGAATTTCTTCTTGGTGTGTTGCGACAGCACCGTGTCAAAAGAATTCAGAGTCAGACCACCGCTAATTCAAGTATAGGCATTTATTGAGGACTGACACCTCTCAGAAGCAGGCTAGGTTCCGAGAGGAACCAGCAACTTAGTAAGACAACGCGGACAAATTTATAGTGTATTAATGCTGATTACGTAACATAAATTATGAATAATAATGAATATTAAAAAGGCAGAAGGGGCTTGTCAAGGCATTAGGTAATAGGGGAGGGATCCCTTCTGTGGTTTGGTGGTCAAACATCCTGATGGTGAGGCTTTCTGATTGGCTAGCTACTGTGAACCTGTCTGGTCAAGATGTATAGTTAGGTATTGTGGTCCTGTCTTGGGATAAATGGGTGATATGATCGTGGTTGAGTACAAGAACACGCCTGTTCAAATATGTGAGTTGGATCTGGGGGCAGTGGCTAGCTAGGGGCAGTGGCTGTATTGAATCTGGGGGTCTGTGGTATGGTTAAAGCCAGATTGGGTGGTTAAATCAAGACATGCTTGCTATTCAGTGGAGCCCATAAGGAAGTAAGAATATTGGGGCATCCACTACTTGATTTCAAATATGAAGCCCCATAATCATCAGCTTATTAAAAGGGAAAAAACCACACACTTTTTTACAGAGGAAGCTGGAATGGCCTGAAGCTGTTGGTGTTCCTTGAGAACAGCAAAAAGACAGCGCCCCTTCCCCCTGCCTACAGCTTACACCCATTTTCTACATGATTTTTCTATTTCTTTAAGCTATTCCCAATTCCTCACTCTTTCTCATAATGCTCCGTGACTCGTGTCCATTAATTGGCAATTATCAGCAGCCAGATGGTGCAGTGGATAAGGCACTGGCCCTGGAGTCAGGAGGATCTGAGTTCAAATCCAGCCTCAGATAGTAGCCAAGCAAGTCACTTAGCCTCTGCCTGCCTTGGTGTCCTCATTTATAAAATGGGAATAATAATTACAACAATATCACAAAGTTTTGGAGATCAAATAAAATAACATATATGGAGCACTTTGCAAATCTTAAAGTACTATATCAATGCTATTATTGTTGTTATTATTATTATTAACTGAATATAGAGGGATTGCAATAGAGTAATCCAGTGAACAATATGGAATACATAGAACTAAATAGGACAGAAGCTTGAACCTTGGTCCAAAATGCCAATGCAGGGGTGGGGAACCCATGGCCACATGCCTCAAGGCCACAGGTTCCCCACCCCTGTTAGATGTTCTTTGCCTACTTAGGAGCTGAGCTGAATGAGAAAGAATCTTGTAGATTTGATGTATTAATCATTCTTATGAACTGCTTGACATCAAAGACAGATGAACCAATCCAAAAGAATCCTCTTTGTCATGTAGCCGGCAGATCAGACCAGTCACACAATGCCTGCATATATTCCAAACCTTTCCAAGGCCCTCCATTACATACCATCCTGTCTCTTTGGAAGCGGACCTCCTGGCCTCTCTGGTATGGGATCAGCTGAGCATCAAGCTGCCTGCTCACCAGCTCCCATTACATATCCATTATACCACATTGTTCCACTAGTCTGCTGCATTTCTCTGTCTCCGTCTCCATCTCTGTCTGTCTGTCTCTGGCTCTCTGGCTCTATCTTTCTGTCTATCTCTCTCCACCTTGAAGTTATGTGGGAGACTAGCATAGGGTTTCCACATTTCCTATGTATAGACACCATCTCCATTAAAGTATTTTTTTTCATCCCGGCTGGTTTATCCCTGGGATGAGAAAGTGAGAGGATTTAGCAGGAAGGGCCATGAACTCAGGCCAGGCTATGAGAAAAAGAGAGAGGAGAGAATGATTCTAGGATTTTTTTTTAAAGTTTCTTTTAGGCACTTCCTGAAATCATGGTGATTGTCAGTCAGATTATTGTCACACAGAGCAAACACTCATATGGTGGTCAGAAGGGGAGATACAACGACACTCTCAAGGTCTTTCTTAAGAACTCTGGAATTGATTGTGTGACATGGGAAACACTGTCACGGGACTGCCCAGCACGGTGTGCCGTCATCAGAGAAGGTGCTGTGCTCTATGCGCAAAACAGAATTGAGGTAGCTCAAAAGAAATGCAAGATGTGCAAATTTAGAGAATCCACCCCTAATGTTCACATGGACCATTTGTGCCCGAACTGTGGTTGAGCATTCCCAGCTCACACTGGTCTGATCAACCACAGTTGGACGCACTGAAACTTGACTCTAACATAGTGATGTCATTTTGGTCCTCTTTGAGAATGAAGGAGAAAAACCAACCAACCAGCTACCGTCAGTGTGCCTCCCTAAAGCACCCCTCCCCTGATTTTTTCAGTTAATAGACTTTGCATTTGTCTTTCCATTCTAGCTGGCCTCTCCACTTTTCGTAATCTTCTAGAACCACCTTATTCTCAGTTTCTGGCATCATAAGAGCATAGAATGGAATAAGATAAACACTGCAGTGATTTTACTGCATAATTTAGCGTATTTTGTAAGTCAGAAGAAACATTCTCTTCAACTCATATCAGCACCTGCTTTCCAGCTTACTGTCTTACAAATCTGCCCGGGGAACGCTGAAAGGTTGAATGGCTTGTCCGTAATTATATAACCAGTATATGTCAGGGGCAAGGCTTGAACTCAGAATTTCCAGATGCTGAAGCTAGCTCAGTATCCACTGGCTTTCACTAACTTTATTATCTAATATTCAGGTTGTAAAGGGCAATACCATACTGATTCAGTGATTATTGACCAAGCCACCCAAAAAACACTGTAACATTTATATTGTCTTTATTAGTTATGCAAAGCCTTTGGCCATAGCTGCACTAATGGCTTAATCATATACCATAAATATATCAAATAGCTGCAAACATATCAAGAGTGTTAAACGTGTCACCAATAGAAGAATGTCAAGAAAACTATATAATAATATTTTATATAAATATTATTATTTATATAATATTATTTAAATATATTATTGCATATCATACATAATATAAATAAATATAAAATATAATATTATATAAATATTAAATAATATTATATATTAAAATATAATAATATTTTTTAAAGACCTCAATAAAGGCTTAAAAAAAACAAAGTAAAAGGGAAGATGGGCACAGTGATAAAAGCCTATTATTTCTGCTACTGGTGAGGCTGACGCTGGTGGATTGCTTAATCTGAGGAGTTCTGAACTCCAGTAAGGCTAAAGAAGATCAGGTATCTGCTCTAACTCTACACTATTAAGGTAAGGCCCCAAGAGAGCAGAGGGTAATGAGTTCTGCCTAAAGAAGTTAAAAATGGCCTAGGTCAGATGGAAACAGTCAAAGCTTCTGGACTAATTAGTAGTGGGATCTACCTAGTGAAAGAAAGGAAGAGAGGAAAGAAGGAATTAAGAAGGTATAACCTGACCTCGAGGGGCTTTTGAGCATGCATGCACATCTTGCCTAGCAAGTAGCCCACTGCCTTCCCTACCACGTGGGTGGGGGAGCTAATCTTTTTTTCTTTAAATAAAAAAAGTTTTTTATATATAGGATAGCTCTATGGAAAGAGAAGGTTGGGAAGGGGATGAATATATTTGGAAATCTAGCAAGAGATAGCAATAAAAATCTACTTAAAAAAGAAATTACAGGACCATTAAAAGAAGGATGTGACCATTCCATCTTAAAATGTGTGATACTTGTTTATCATAGTCCTTGGAAGTGAGGATTTGAAAGAATTCAGATCTCAGAGATAGGATAGGTAGGAATGGGAGGTTCTGAAGGAATAGGAGGTTCTGAAGGAATTGGAGGTGTGAAATTCTAATGATGCAGATGCAGATGATCCTGTTAAAGAAGAGAGCAGCTTGAACAGAACAGTATGGATATGAAGGGCACAGAGATTTTTAGAATACTTGTCTGGAAGGGAGAAGCAAGGGCATATAAAGGAGGATTAATTCAAAAAATGAGGCATCCTTTGGTAACGTTAAGTGTCAGGAATGTAAAGTTCAGAATGAACTGGTGTTGGTGGTGGATGGTAATGACACACAAAAAAGGGTGCTTTTTTAGCTTTGTTGGGAAGCCGGGGGGAAATCAAGGAAGGGGATGTAGTTTAGTAAGGACGAATGTGAAGGGCTGTATTTGAGTTTTAAAGAAATGCACTATGTAAATACTCTACTCTCCCACATGAATGGTTTATTTGCTCTCTAACCTTTGAAAACACACTATGCAATTTTCCCATCCCTGGGTTTTCAGTCATTCCATTCCCTCAGCCCAGAATGCCTCACTCTGCCTCTACCTGTTTCTCTGTCAATTTAACACGCATTTCTTAAGTGCTAATGATATGCATTTTTTAGATCTTTGTATTTTGGGATATAGAGATAGACACAACATAGACCATGATTTCAAGAAGCTTGCAATCTAATAGGGAGAAAGAGATATACACAAATATCTATGATAGAGGGAAGAGTATGATAAATGAAAAAGAGAATTACAGACAAGGAGCCATGGGAAATTTGAGAAGGAAAAGATTATTTTCAGCTGGGGAATCAGGAGAAGCATTATGGCAAGAGTGGCGTATAAATTGAGTCTTAAAGCAACATATAGATTTCTCTAAGTCTGCCTAAACTAGACAGACATAATGTAGGATATGAAAGGGAGAAATCTATGTGAAACATGAGGAATGGCTTGAGCAAAAGCATAGACATGGGAGAAGGGAAGATGAAAATTGAGTCACTTACAGGGAAAATGGAATTCATGAAGAAGGAAGTCTTCAATGCCAGGATCCTAAGTCCAATTTTATTTGAAAAATCAGGGATAGAGAAATAGTGATAGATTTTTTAAAATATTGTGGAAGTAGAGTAAACAGGTCTTAGCAATTGATTGGATGAGAGAGATAAGGAAGAGGAAAGAATCAGAAATGGAATAAAATTGATGAGCACTTATCAAGTCCTTACTATGTACTAAGCCCTATACTAAGTACTAGAAATAGAAATCGAAATGCAAGATAGTACCTCCTCTCAAAAAGATCACATTCTTTTTTTAAAAAATACTTTTAAATTTATGTATTTTGTTTTTACATTTCCTAAATTTCCTCTTATCTCCTTTGCCCTCCCAGAGAACCACCCCATATAAACAAAACAAAAAAAATTAAGACAAAAAGAATATAGGAAGAAGAGAAAAATTTATCAGCAAAACCAGTCAATGCATAGGAAAATCTGAAAATATGTGAAATGTTTTGCACCCATGGACCTCCCGCTTCTGCAAAGGAGTGGTAGAAAGTGTATTTCATATTTCTTATCTTGGGGTCAGCCTTGTTCTTTGTAATTTTGCAATGTTTTGTGGTTGTTCTTTCTGTTTGCTCGTCACTCTTCATTGTTGTAGATCCTTGCTTTACATAAGATCATGTAAGTCTTTTCATCCTTCTCTGTATTTTTTGTGTTTACCAATTTTTATAGCACAGTACTATTCCATGTAACATAATTTATTTAGCCATTCCCCAATCTATATGCATCAACTTAATTTCTAGTTCTTTGCCACCACAAAAAGTAAAGGCTTTTAGATAGTTCTAACTAGTGCAGATGATACCAATAGGAAAGTTCAACTTTAGGACAGATGCAAAGGGAGGATAGTGCTTAAGTTCAAGTGGCAAGGGCAGATGATCTTAACATCTTGCCAGAAGGACACAGTTCTTGACTCCCTGCTTATTAAAGGGATGTGAGTGGTCATGTCCATCTAGGAGATAAGGGTCTGACAGACAGCTAGACCAAAGACTAATGAGAAGAGAGCTCTAGGAGAAAGGGTTCTGACAGATATCTGGAGGCATGACTATTGGGAAGGGGATATCTAAGAGACAGGGGTCTGACAGAACTCTGGAGCCAAAACTATTGGGAAAGGGAGAGCTAGGAGATAGAGGTTTGACAGAGGTCTAGACCCATGACTGTTGGGAAGGGGAGATCCTAGTGGCATCTGGGTTGGATAGGGTTGTGAACTGGAGTGAATAACATCACCAAGAAAGTAAGTAAATGGGAAGAAATGAAGAGGTTAAAGGAAAGGATGTATGAGGATATCAACATTGAAGGGGTGGGATGAAGATTTAGAGCCAGCAAAAGGAAAAGAGAAGCAGTCAGAGAAATAGGAGGACACTTATGAGACTACAATGTCACCAAGGTCAACAGAGGGAAAAGTATGAAAAGGACCAGGTGGTCAATAGTGTCTAATCCATCAGAGAGGTCAGGAGGGATGAGGTCATTGTATTTAGTAATAAGGCAGTCATTGTATCCTCAAGCCTAGCACAGTATCTGCCTCATAAAGGACACTCATATGTGTGTTGACTGACTGGCTCATTGATTGAGTTATCTTGGTGAAAGTTATTTCAGTAGTGTGATTGGGACAAAAGTCAGACTGCAGGAAGTTAAGGAGTCAGTGGGTGGTGAGTAAGCAGAAGAGCAGGTGTGATGATGGTAGTGATGATAATAATTAACATTGACAAAGCATTTTAAAGTCTGCAAAGCCATATATATACACATAAATACATATGTATATATCAATATTGATGATAATAATTAACATTGACAAAGCATTTTAAAGTCTGCAAAGCCATATATATATATACATATATCATCTGATTTGATCATCATAATAACCCTGTGAGGTAGGTACTATTATTATCCCCATCTTACAGATGAGAAAGCTAAGGCTGACATAAGTTAAGTCACCTTGGGTCACTCATCTACTAAATATTTTAGGAGGGATCTAAATGCATGCCTTTCTGCTTCCAAATCCACTGCTCTACCCACTTTGCAACCCTATCTTCTACTTTGTGAACTACTCGTTTTAGAAGTTTAGTACTAAAAAGGAGGAGATATGATAGCTTGAGAAGGTGGCCAAATTAAGTGAAGCTGGCTTTTTTTTTTGTTTATTTTTGGTTTTGTTTTTTTTAGGATACAGGAGTTAGGAATATGTTTGTAGGCTGAGAGGAAGTAGCTGATGGGGGGGGTGGGGGGAGGAAGAAGCTATTCAAATCCTACCCATCTTTCAAGATTTAATTCAAATTCTACTTCCCCTATCCAACCTTCTTTGACTATCCCAACGTGAAATGATCTTTCTTCTGTCCCTCTTCCTAAATTTCTATAACAATTTGAAGGATTCATTTAGTAAGTAATTATGTACTGCGTTATAACATATTTTTTTTTTTGTTGGTGGTGGTATTGATGTTGTTTGGAACTGCTGTTTAAATCTTTTAACATTTTATTTATTTCTACTTAGATTGTAAACTCCACGAGAGCAGAAACTGTAATTTTTCTTTGCAAGTCTCCTACTACTGAAAAAAGTGTTTTACACACAGAAAGTTCTCAATAATTTTTTATTTGATTTAATTATACAAAAAGGATGATAAGAATGCAATGGATCCATAGAGAAAGGAGACCAGAGTGGCCACTGACCCAGAAAACACTGAAGGCACCGACCTGAACATAATTTTGGCTAAAGCTGTTAGTTGTCAGGGCAATTATTATGCTGGCAAATACCAGGTCTCTGCTTTCCTCCAGGCTCCCCTCTGGCCCTTCATCCAAACAGCAGCAGGTCAACACCAGCTTCCTGTAGTTTGGAAATAATGGCCAAGTTGGAGCATGGCGTCAAGGAGCTCTGCCTGCCACCTGCTCTAATAATAGTGGAAGTGGGAGAGGGAACCACAGCTTTGCTAAGGGGGAAGGGGGAAAGAGAGAGAGAGGGGGGAGAGAGAGAGAGAGAAGTGGTTAGATCTACTCTTTTGAAAAGGAAAGAATGGATTGGAATGGGGAGACATTTGAGGCAGGGAGTCCAATTAGAATATTATTGCAGTAGTCCAGCTGAGAGGGAAGGAGAAAGGAATGGAACGAACACTTATTAAGCGCCTACTGTGTTCCAGGTAGTGTGTTAAGTACTTTCATCCTCAAATATTAATCCACCTGTCCTGCCCCAACCTCTCTGCTACATCCAATCTCACGTCTCCAGCCGCCTCTCAGACATTTCAGCCTGGCTGTCCAATAGACATGTTAAAGGAGACATGTCCCAAACAGAACTCATTATCTTTCCTCTCTGCTCCCCACCCCTTCTCTATCACCGCGCAGGGCGACACTGCTAGCTTCTCAGGCTCACAACCTCCAGTCATCCCGGGCTCTTCTCTCTCCTGACCTTGCAACATCTCTAGAATACACCCCCTTCTCTCGTCTGAGAGCAGCCCCCACCCTAGTACGGGCCTTCCTCATCTCATGCTTGGACTACTGCAATAGCTTGTGGGTGGGTCTGCCTGCCTCAAGTCTCTCCCCACTTCAATCCATCCTCCATTCAGCCACTAAAGTAATTTGCCTAAAAGCACAGAGCTGACCATATCAACCCACCCGTCCCCCATATTCCCATCTCACCCCTTCAACTCAAGCTTCCTTTTGCCTACAGGATTAAATACAAAGTGTTTTGTTTGGCATTTGAAGCCCTTCATAATCTAGCCCCCTCCTGCCTTTCCAGTCTTCTTATACTATACTCCCTGACAGGTACTCTTCAATCCAGTGACATTGGCCTTCTGGTTGTTCTATGAACAAGACACTCCATCTCTGGGCTCTGGGCGTTTTCTCTGACTGTCTCCCATGTCTGGAATGCTCTCCCTCCTCTGCTCTCACTACTGACCTCCCTGGCTTCCTTTAAATCCCAGATAAAATACTATTTTCTATAGGAAGCTTTTTCCAACTCCTCTTCATTCTAATGCCTTCCCTCTAATAATTTTTTTCTATTTATCTTGTATACAGCTTGTTCGTATATATTCGTTTGCTTGTTATCTCCTCCATTAGATTGTAAATTCCTCGAGGGCAAGGACTTTCCTGCCTCTTTTTGTATACTCAGAATTTAGTAAATGCCTGGTACATAGTAGGCACTTAATAAATGTTTATTGATTATTTCATATGAGCCTCACAATAACCCTGCAAAATAGATGCTATTATTACACCATTTTACAGTTGAAAAAACTTAGATATCAGTTAAGTGACTTACCCAAGGTCGCACAGCTAGTATGTGAGGTCAGATTTGAACTCTAATCTTCCTGATTCCAGCCCCAGTGCTATATCCATTTCACCATCTAGCCTGCCAATAATGGCGGTTTGAACTAGGGTGTTGGCTGTGTGGCTAGAAAGAAGTAGTCGGCTATCATGAATGGATGGGGGTTTATTTGTTTTAAAGGTCTTGAGTGTGTCTTTAGGCATGGAGCCAGTAGAGAAGAAGGGAATAAAGTTAAGAAAGAGTGAGTTAAATGAAGGAAGGGGCAATCTATTGGAAAAGATTGGAGGGGATAGAGTCAAGGAAGTGCCCAGAGACAAGGATAAAGACCGTATCTTCATCTGAGACAGGAGCGAAGAAAAATAGTGAGAAAAGATGCTCCTTTAATGTGAAAGGAGGAGGATGGGAAAAAAGCGATCTCAGTGAATGGCCTCAAACTTTGGGGGCTAAGTCTGAGTTTGGGTCCTCAGCTGGGAGGGTGGTGTGAGGGGTTACCATCAGAGGCTAGAGGAGACACTAGAAGGTTTGTAACAGCCATTGTAAATGGAGTAGGGAGGAGTAGAACAATTGCTTTGCTGCAGTGAGGGCCCAGTTGAGATCAGACATCTTACATCTATAGTGGACCAAACTGTCATGTTTTAATGATTTCTTCCAGCTCTGTTCTGTAGCAATAGAGGAATGGAGGCGGCAGAAAGTGATTTGTCATCCTCTTTTGTCAGAGATATAGGGTTGTGGAAGGGACCTTAGAGCTCATCTATTTCAACCCTCTCCTTTTACAGGTTCAGAAACTGAGGCCTAGAGAAGTTGTAGCAAGTCACCCTTTAGCACTTCCCCTATTCACAAAGCTCCAGTTCCTATAACCTTCTTTTAGGTTCTTGTCCTTTAATCACTTTTGTGGTGATTCACTGAGCCTGCTCCAAGTACTCTGCATCTTGTGTAGGACAGTGTTTTAGTCTCAAGGGACTTTGTATATGGATATAGCCAAAATAATATCTGGTGGAACAAGTGGCAAATTATTTACTTAGAGAACCCTGAATACATTACTTTAAAATTACCATAAAAGATTTATGCACTACTAGGAAAATACAGTGTTCCTTTGTCTCTTACCTACAGATACAGCTGTATTTTTTAGACTCCGCAGTTTTGTGGTTTATTTTATTTTATTTTTTGTTTTATCAGTCTTTCCCCTTCAACAGACCACCCTCTATTTGGGGTATTGAGACAAATTTCTTTTCTCAGAGATAAGTAATATCTTGGCAGGTGATTCTTCATAGAATCCTTCCTTGTTTTCCAATACCGCTGAATAAATAGGGCATTGCTGGATGTGTGTGTGTGTGTGTGTGTGTGTGTGTCTGTGTGACAGAGAGAGAGAGAGAGAGAGAGAGAGAGAGATTTCACTTATGCCCAGTAAAAAAAAACACTGGGTAAGGGTCATTCCTTTCCTTAATGATGGGAGCAAAGAGGCTTTCTGATTCTATGTGGAAATGTAAACCCTTCATTTCAGACTCTACCACTTGTTAGACAAATATCTAAATCCATAATTCTATTTTTTTTCCTGACCTGGGTGTGAGCTCATTAGTGCAGGGAACTTCTTGGTGTGGAAATTTTCTCCACCAATGTAGATCAAACAACTCATAGTCTTAGAAATTAAGTGACATGCCCAGAATCACACATTTAGCATTTGTCAGAGGCAGAAGCTGGACCCATCTTTTTACTAGAATTTAATTAATTTGAAAAGTGACTTTAAGTAACCAAGGCCTTGGGCCGTGATTGTGAATTGTACTCAATACCAGGTCTATTAGGGCTTGAACTCTTTTGCTAATCTGCATGGCAAATCCTTAAGGTCTACAGGGGCATAGAATGGGACTGGTTTGTTTTTGGTCACTGCAAGAGGAAGCATTTATAAGCACTAAGTGCCAGCCACTCTATTGGGTGCTGGGACAAAACCCACCCACCCAACCAACCCAGCCCTGCTTTCAAGGAGTTTACATTCTACTGGGGCTGTGGTGGTGGAGAAACTATGTGTCTGAACAAGTCCCTCAAGATCATAGGTCTTGAGCTGGCAAGCACCTAAGCAGAGGTCATCTCATCCAATCTCATTTTTTACAAAGTGGCAACTGAGGCCTGGGGAAATTACCTTCATTGCACAAGGAAAGCCAGGTTCCCTTGACTCCAGTGGTTTTCCCACGGAGCTACAGTGACCCCTGCATCTCTCTAGGCCTCAGTTTCCTTACCTATATAAAATTTTTTTTGTGACATAGACCCCCCCCCCAGTCTGGTGAAGTCTATAGACTCCTTTGAAGAATGTTTTTAAATGCATAAAATGAGATACACAGGATTACAAAGCAAACCAAAGGTGAGTGAAAATAAAGATGGATTTTTTCCCATCCACCTTCATGGACCTCATCTTTATTGACCCATTTACCTGGCATGGGCTTGCTGACGTGCCCTTCAGAAATCTATCCACAAGGGATCCCAGGTGAAGAATTCCTGGTCGAGGAGATGCCCCAGGTCCCTTCTAGCAAAACTATTCTTTCTTTTCTCCCACTACATCCGTGCCTCGGGCCCAAGAACTAGGTGCAAATCCCGCGGGTCTGGCTGGTGGGTGAGTGGGTGACGTCAGGGCCAGCCGGGAGGCCTGATGGCTGGAGAGGATGGGAGGGGTAAGAAAGGGAGGAAGGGGGAGGGAACTAGGAGCGTCAATGAATGACGGCAGCTGAATGAGGAACCAGCCCAGGGCCCGGGCCTGAGAAAGCAATGGCGAGAGGGATTCCTGGGGCGCGGGCGGCAGCCGCAGCAGCAGCAGCAGCTACAGGCCGCCGGGGGCTTCCTCTGGGCGCTCCGGAGCCCCTGCGTGCGTAACTCCGGCCAAGTCTTAGCAACTTGGCCTCCCGCCAGCCTAGGCCAGCAGCGCTGGAGCCGAACCCCCGCACGCTAGAGGCGGAGAGAGCCCGCCCTTGAGGAGTGGCGGCCGAGGGGCGCGCGCGGCGAGCGGGGATCCGGGACCAGCGGGAGCCGCAGCATCCGCAGCATCCCCAGGAGCCGGGGGCAGCCGCCAGTGGCTGGGGGCCCCTCCTGCTGCCATCGCGGGCACTTGCGCGGGGGAGCTCCTCTCCAGGGGGAAGGCGCATCGCCCTGCTGCCCTCCGGGGAGCGGGCAGGTCCCCCCACCCCCCACTACGCTCCCTGGCCACGGTGCCCTCTCCCCCGGCTGCGGGGCCGGAGTGCCGGCACATGCCTAGCGGCGGGCTCCGGGAGTAGCCCAGAGCAGACAGGAGCTGGGGCGGCGCAGCTCTTCACCGCCCATGTGCGCAAACCCGTCGCGCAGAGAGGGGGATCCGTTACCAGTCTCCAAGCGACCGGCCCAGGCTGGCCATTTGCGCTCCGGGCTGTGCTCGCTCCCGGCCCCACGCCTGTCCCGTAGCTGCTCCGGAGGGCATTTAGAGACCCCGGCCGCAGCCGCTCCTGCTCCTGCACCTGCGATTGGAAGCAATCTCCCGCTCGCCCCCCAAGTTCTGGTTAGCTGGAGGGAGCCTGCGCCCGGGTGAGTTACTGTTGTTTGTGTTCTGGCCGACCGCTGGCCGTGTATACCGATTGGGGGGCTGGAGATTCGGGGCGCGGGAAGCCCCAAAAGGACTTTGCCTCCATATGTTACCCAATGGTAACATTTGCTCCATGTCTTGGTATCCGCAGGTTTTTTTTTTCCTATCCAACCCTCTCCGGCCCCCCCCCCCCCCCTTTACAGTACAGAGAAAAAAAATTTCTGGTCTATGTGTGTTGGGGGGGGAAAGAGACGGGGGGGGTGGGGGGGAGAGGGAGCGCTGTTTGATACTTCACTTTGCGTTCCACCTTGGAAATTGCTAGTACCACGTTAATAACCTTACTGTCCTAGCTGTCTGTGTGCCTGGGTCATCCGAGAAGGCTATGTTATCTGCATGACATAAATGTACAGATGCAATGACAGCGGGGGGGGGCGGGGTTGGGAGGGGGAGAAGGGGAGCGAGAGGGTGTTGTGTGTATAGGAAACATCAGCATTCACTAGAATTTAGTTTACAAACACCCCGTTCCACGTGAGGGGAACAGATTGGGACACCCTCCCTGAGCTCCGGCACCTTCACACTTGTGTAGTGCATGACACTGAGACGACCTTCAAGGAGACAAGTTGAAAAAGGCTGAGTGCCCAGGCTTCCTGGATTTCTTCTCACTCTTAGCAAGAGAGGGCTTCATTTACATTTCAGTTTATTCACTTCTCTCAAAACCAGAAATTTCTTAAAACAATAGACTGGCATTAAAAAGCAGTTCTCTCCCTGCATTTGGTGTTTCTAGGCTTCTACGCCCCCCAAATTACATGATCCTATTAGAGTCCTTTGCTGTCTCCCCAGCCATCTGAGCCTTGCCCTCTCAGGTTACCCTCCTTCTACTCCGTTCGTACTTATTTATATTCATGCTGTCGGCCCCTTTAGAATGTAAACTCCTAGGGGGCTGGGTCTGTTTCCGTAGTTTTGCCTTGCTTTGTTTTCCACTGCTTAGCCTCTGTAGTAAGTACTTAATAAATGCTTGATGATTGGTTCGTTAGAATAGCGGGGTCCTGGAGGGTAGAGACTGACTGAATACAACTTTGTTTATCCATCTTGGGACCAGCACAGTGCCTTGCATATCCTAGATGGAATGTTTGTGGGATTTAGTTGACTTTTATTTATCAAAGGGCAGTTTTAAAAACAATATATAATTTTTTTAAAGGGCCAGATACTTGGTGACAGCATTTTGTCAATCAAGTCCTCAAGTTTTAGATTTGCAGGTGATCCAACGATCTGTGTTATGTATATATGTATATGTGAATATGTATACACACACACACTGCTGTTACAAATGCATTCTCTTTTTGTACTGGGAGCTCAGACATCACTTAAAAAACAGCAGCTATGATAAGTTAATACTATATTCGCTTATTTAGAGTTCTCATTTTCCTATGCCAATTGCATTTTAATATCATCTATACATTTATTCCATTCTAGTTGTGGCCATAGAGTTTGCAGGGGTCTTCTAGAACTCCTTCTCTGGATTATCTAAGGTTACATATCAGAGTTACACCCAAAAAAAAAAAATCCCCCCAAACTTGATTTTAGCTAACAGGTTGAACTCCTTTTTCACATTGATTGCTTTTTAAGCAGGAAGTGGTGAGATACTTCATGAACTGACCAACCTGTTAGTAGTAGAAGGAAGAGAGAATTAAAAGGCCTAGATTATCAGTAAAACTACATAATAAGACCCAACAATTTGGTGCATTTATAAAGTCTGTGTGCAGAGACAGATTTAATTTCTAAACTCACCTCTGCCATTGTCACCCCCCTGTAAAATGCAGGGATTGGACACGTTGGTTGCTTTCTGAGGGGCCTAACAGAGTTAGTGTCCTGTTATTCCAACTTTGAGTAGTGATTTGTAGGCAAAACTGCTGACTCTCCTGCTGTAGAAAGGTAGAGTTTGGGCTGACAAAACCAGCTTCATTATGAAAATAACAAACCTTTTGTGACTCTAAGCTAATTTCATTGGAACTGAAAACCAAGAGAGGTATGAATTTAGGGGCCATGATTATCATTAACCTTGGTGAGTCAAGTTCATAGATTGTAATTGGATTTTGGCAGAATTGAGATTTTCATCTGGCATTAGAATGAATATAATATCCTGTTTGGTACCCCAGGGAAATAGACGATTTGGTTTCTTGTCTCAAACAAGGGATGGAAAGATATTGGCTAATGAGTTTCTAATTCTCTTTTTGGGGGAGAAAAGAGGTCTAGACTAGGGGTTGGATTTGAGTTCTAGCTCTAAACTATGACCTTGGACAAACCACTAAATCTGTTTTCTTAACTGCAAAGTGGGGAAGAGAGACAAGGTAGTATAGTGGGTAGAGATCAATTTAGGATTCAGTAGGATTTGGGTTTATGGCTGACCTCTCACCTATATGGATTGTATGATCCAGGCCACACCATTAAACTTTTCTGTGCCTTCTGACTTGGTTACTGTCTCACTTAGTAAATCAAAAGTAAGTTTCGAATATGAGTTGTTAGGCAGAATAGCCATCCTCTAGGAGTTCTCCACACTGATAAAATCTCAAATTCTGTGCCAAAGGAAATGGAAATAATTCCTGTTTTGTCTTCCCTTTCTTTGAAGATACAACTTGGGGATTTATGAAAGCATCAGGATACATCATGAAAGCAAATATTTACTGGTTCATTGATGTGAATGCCTCCGTAACACTTATATAACTGCTGTATATATCTTGGTAGTAAGGCTTTGAGGGTAGTTCTGACCTTGGAGCCAATCTGGTGAGAAGTCTCTTCACTACTATTTCGTATTGTTCTTAGTTTTGGCTTTGGGATCAAGCAGATCAAACCTTTCAAGGGCAGCATCATAAATTCTAGATCTCATCTCCCATCCAGTCTTCTCTTGTGTGCCTTTGGTTCAATTCAGTTAACCAAGCGTTTTGACGTGAACCATTCAACAAAGATTTATGAATTTCCTACTCTATGTCAGACTCTATGGTAGGCTGTGGATACAGTCAAAAGTACAATAGCCCTGTCCTCAAGGACTTTATATTCTACTGTGATTAATATAGATAAGAGTCTCCAAATTTAGCAAAGCAGACCCTCAGTTACATCAGATTTACAGTCTGTTGCTGGACTGGTTCTTGAGGCATTCCCAGTTTGGTAAATTCTGTACCAGTTTATACTTGGCTGACACAGCCTTTGAGAACTCTGGTGTCACCTCTGCAATATGAGACACTCAATTCTTACTGCTTTTTGTGAATGAATGAATTAATGAAAAAACGCATTTATTAAGAGCTTACATATGTACTACAAGCTGGGATTACAAATGTGAAAATGAGACAGTGCCTACATTCAAAAGACTTCCATTCCTGGGAAGGAGGGGAAAACAACACTTATAGGGGAATGGTGGCCAAGGAAGGGAGTTTTGACTATGGGAAGTCATGGGGTGGTGAGTAGATCCCTAGGGCAGCTGCAGTCAATAATAGGCTGTTTTAGAAGCAATGGTAATATAATTTTTAATTACTTTGCTTTGGGGAGGGAGGGGAGAGAAAAGAGGAGGGGAGAACTATGGGTGACCATTAATTATGCATATTCTCACAGTAGTATGACTTCATTCCTTCATTAAGTATTTTCCATTGGAGAGCAAACTAGAAAAAGCATGGCTGTAGAAAGGTAGGCCACAGCCAAGATTCCTGCAGACACGTAGAGACAGTAATTTTTTTCTTTCAACCTTAAATGAAATGAGAATTGGTGAGAGGTCTTAGGACTTTAATTTAACAGACACTGGTATGTTCAAATTCAGTTTAACTCAGATGTGCTAGTGTAGTCTGCTGAAATGCAAAGCTCTTTGTAGTGTGGAAAATAAACTTTGATTGGTCTCAGTATTCTATTAGTAAAGTTTCTATTCTCCAAGAGTAGAAATCAGTTTCAACTTTGAAAAAGAAATTGACTATTTTGCTGCTGTTTAATATTACCTTAAATGGGGCTTAGCTCTATTTATGATAACTGTAATTTTTGTCCAGAGATCAGAGCAATGTTATTTTAGAATACTCTTAGAGGGCTGAAGATGAGGTACAGTGGAAAGATTGCTTAGGTGACACTTACTACCTGTAGTAAGCCACTTGTACTACCTGTAGTAAGCCACCTGTACTACTTAATAGTAAGCCACCTTAGTCAAACCCTTTAAACTTCCTGAGCCTTAAGTTTCCTCATTTGTAACAGAAGGGAGTTGAGATTCTGAAGTCCTTTCCATTTGTATCTCTCTTAGCCTATGATGGGTTAATGTCAAAGTGTAGAAGAAACTGTTGGCTAATCAGTCACCTGGGTCTTCCCAGGGCTGCTTTGGCTTCTGGACCAATTTAAACTGAGAATACCTGCTCCATTAGAATATTGTTAGATAAAACAGGCTTAACTGAACTGTGCTGTTGAAACATGAAATACAGAAAAAAAAACAACCTGCCTTCTCTCCTCCCATCCCCCTTCCCACATTTGTAACCAGTATATTTGTAGGAAGGTTATGGGTTGGAGGGAAAAGGATATCAGTCCATGTTCTCAATTTTAAAAAATGTTTTATTGATGTTTCTGAATTGCCTTCCAACTCCAAGAGAACCCTCTCATATAATAAAAATTATTAAGCAAAACAAAGCAGAAACCTACTCTTTGACTGACAAAACATGTGACAATCTGCCCCCATTGTCCACCACCTCTTTGCTAAGAAGAGGTCATCCTAGAATATTTTCAAAGGGATTGGGTCTTACTGTTTTGAAAGTATAGTATAGTAACCTCAGGAAGTTAGTTACTAAGTGTTTCCTGGACTATCTTGCTTTAATGAATAGCTAGGCAATCAGTGTAATGAGCGACAACATAAGCACATAAACAATCAGTGTCTAAAGTCTTTGAAATATTTGCTTTTGGCCAACATTATTCATTTGCTGAATGCCAATTTACCTCCTCTCTTTATAGGCTACGATGTTCCAACCCAGCCCAGGGAAAGTCATCGCTTGTAGTAACCTTTGCTACTTGTTTATTTAAACTATTTCTTAAAGTTTTTTACATAAGTAAAACTTGTCTGTACCCTTGGTAGAGAACAGATAGATACATCAAAAGATGTTTGGGTAAATAGATTGGCATCTGGACTGACATTTAATAACAGATGCTGCATGTGCCTCTTGGGAGCTCATTTGGCCTTTCAACACTTGAAAAGAAACAAGGCTTAAGAAAAATTCACATTGGATCAAGTTAGGAGAAATCAGCCACATAACAAAAAAGACTTGGTTATTTTTTTGTTTTTGAGGGGGGAGGATTTAATAAATTAAGTAAGTCATAGTGGAAGTTGAGTTGGTTCTAGTAAGAACCAAGTTTATTTATGGAGGAGTCAATTTGTGATTATGGATGCTTTTGAACTTCATCTATAGATCAAGCCACCAGAAGAGATTTATTAGAGTCCTTCTAAATATGTCTTATGAAGTGGCATGTGGTGGCATTTCTCCAATGAGAAAAAGAAGCTCACATAATTGTTTGTTTGTTAAATGTAGCTCCTGAGGCAGGAGAAGAGTTGACTGACCAGTTTCGAAAATACTAGTTTGGCTTTCTTTTTAGTCTTTCTTGGAACAATTGCTTCCAGGCCTGGAAAACTGGAACTCTATCTATCTATCTATCTATCTATCTATCTATCTATCTATCTATCTATCTATCTATCTATCTATCTATCTGTCTGTCTGTCTACCTATCTGTTGTCTATCTACACATATAATTGTACATACACACACATATAACATTCACATTTACATACACACAACATATACATAGATAAAAAGTACATATTTTCATACACCTAGATATATATGTGTGTGTGTGTGTGTGTGTGTGTGTGTGTAACAGTCAAATAAACATTTATTAAGTGCCTGCTAGGCAGTGCTAAGCCCTGAAGATACAAATACAAGAAAGAAAGCCCCTACTAACCAGAAGCTTACACTCTAATTAAAGGGAAGGGAAGGGAAGGGGGTGGGGTGGGGTGGGGAATGATGGAGGAGTGCATCTGGGTGAGAAATGAGGAGAAGAATGTCTGGCTGGGCACCCTCCTTAAATAGAGGTTTTGAGAGGAGCTCTTTGTGCTACTCTCCAATCAGAGGGCTCCCAGCGCAGAGGACACTGATGAAGTGTGATGTCATGAAGGTTGAGTCCAAGGCTGAGTCATGAAGAGGAGATTCCTCATGATAATATAATATGTACATTTCCCCCTGAAAAATCAGTTCCAACCATTTAGTAAATTCTGAAAGCTGGAGGGGTGTGTGTAACGCAGCAGGGAAGGTTCAGAGGAACCTGGAAGCAGGAGACTTGGGTTCTTCTCTGGGTCATCACTAACTGTATGAACCTGGGCAAGTCATTTGCCTTCTTTAGACCATCATTTTCTTATTTGTAGGTCCCTAGGTCAAGACTTTAGACCCCATCTGGGTTAGCCCCCCCCCCCCCCCCATATTTTACAGATGGGGAAATTGAGGCTTAGAATGTTTCAGTGACTTTCCTAAGGTCACATAGGTAACAAAGAAGTGGAAGAGCCAGGGTTCAAACTAAGGTTCTCTGACTGTCCTATGGTCTTTCCCTTTCCCCACCCTTCTAAATTCCCTCCCTTCCAGATGTAGCATTCTGTTCTTCTTTTGGCCATCAGAAGTTAAGACGGTCTCTGCTAGAGGACAGCTGGGTGGCGCAGTGGATAGACCACTGGGCCTGAAGTCAGGAAGACTCATCTTGCTGAGTTCAAATCTGGCCTTAGACACTTATTGGCTATATGACCCTGGGCAAGTCACTTAACCCTGTTTGCCTCAGTTTCCTTATCTATAAAATGAGCCGAAGAAGGAAATGACAAGCCATTGCAGTATCTGTGTCAAGAAAACCCCAAATGGGGTCACATAGAGTTGGGCTGGACTGAAATGACTGAACAACTGGGGTATAAGGACGAATTCTGTGGATAGTTTTCAGGGGGTCTGTGAACCTGGAAGTAAAAAAAAAAATTACATCTTTATATTCATTACATCTAATTGAAATTTAACATTTCCTTCAGTTATAAATTAAAAAAGAAAATATTATTCTGAGGGGTCCATAGGCTTTGAATCTGAAATGCTAGAAAATGCTGCACTAATTGACCTCCTCCTACCAATCTACTCCGAAATTCATCTCTCCATATTGTAGTGGTAAGGACACTTTTCTCAAAGTTTCTTTAATTATTTAGTTATTTATGGCTTATAGAATAGCAATTTATATATTTTCTTCTCATGATGTGGCAGTTCTGCCCATTTTACAGATGAGGAAATGGAGGCTATGACTTGGCCATGATTACACAACTAATTAGTAGGTGAGGAATACTGATCTTCCTGACTCCTATTTCAGTGTTCTGGGAATATTCGAGTCATTATACATTAAAAAATGTGTTCTTTCTGGTAAGAAACATAGGTGGGCAAATCTTTCTAGTATTCCTTTTTTGTCTTCATATCCCAAATGTCTAAGAAAAATGCCTTGCATACATGATGGACTCAAAAGAAATACTTCTTGAATTGAGTGATCTTAGTTTTAGGTCTCTTCTCTGCTTCTCAGAAACCCTACTTTTCTTCCAGGGTTGGCCTACGTACTTCCTCTTACACAAAGATCCTGCCTATATCCCATCTGAGTGGTGAGTGACATTTCTTTGGGTGGACCTTGTATGTATTTGTCTGGGTACATGCTCTGTCCATTCCCCCTTTCCCGTGCCCTGTAGGATGTAAGTTACTTGAATTCAATGCTTGTTTCATTTTTTTAGTGCCTAGCACAGTGCCTTATGACTGCTTAATAGATGTTTGCTGAATTCAGTTGGAGAAATAAGTTTTTAATTTGGGAGTGTGGCTGTAGACTCCAAGGTAAGATTCATCATTGTAGAAGATGGAGTTTGGCCTGAACTCTTGTTGGAGTTCTGAGTGACTGACCCATTTGGATCCTGAATGTGCATGAAAAATGAATGAGCAGTGAACTCCAAAATCATCAACCTAATTGATGCCCTTGCTGGCACCACTACCAGACAGCATCTCTTCCAGGTAGAGTGGTCCTGTGATGTAGTAGGGTAATTTTGTCTGCTGGCTGTACTTGGCTTGATGAGGGAAAGCGGGGACAGGAGGTGAGGTGAGCAGTTAGGCCCTTGTGATTTGGTTTAGCTGTTCAGGTTGAGGGGCAGCTAGGTGGTACAGTGGATAGAGTGCAGGCCCTGGAGTCAGGAGGACCTCAGTTCAAATCCAGCCAAAGACACTCAGTTAGCTGTGTAACCCCGAGTGAGTCACTTCACCCTTTTTGTGCCTCATTTTTCTTATCTGTAAAATGAGCTTTCGAAGGAAATGGCAAACCACTCCAGTATCTTTGCCAAGAAAACCCCAAATGATGTTGTGACTGGACTACAACAAAAAGTTGATCAAAGTTTCCTAACTGGAATAATACAAGACCCCCTTCCCCTCCCTTCCTTTCTCCCTTTTTCTTTCTCTCTCTTTTTTTAGTAAAAACACCAAAGAAAAAAAAGGAAGCAAATTATATGAATCATCCTGGAAGGTCACAATTTCTGTTGTTTGACTCTCCAGCCAGAGAACAGGTGTTGAAAGGAGTGTCTCTCACTGCCCCGTTTTGTGCTGATCTATGAAATCTGGGAAGACTTTATAACCATGTCTTCGAGTCAGGGACTGTTTTGCTGTAGAGGTGTCTGTTTACTGTTACTCTGTGTAATTAATTAATTCTGTTACTCTCTGTTTATTTGTTGCATCCGAGCCACTCTTAGGGCCTTCAGGAACCCTTTGATGGGGTGAGGGGTAAGGGGGATTTTTTCGATGTCAGCTGGTTGGAATCCATAAGGGTGGGGATCAAAAAATTACTTTAAAGTTCCAGAGGAAATATGCAGGATAATGATTAAAAGGAAAAGCTTGGTGGGGGGAGGGAAGGAAAATGAGCAATTTCTTTCTGTGACTCACAGGTAACACAGTTGTCTGTTCTTTTCAGATCTAGAATGAATTTCATATAAGGAAAAGCAGTTTAGGCCAAACACTCAGCAGACCCCTAAGTTTTTGTCTCATCTTTCTAGCTTCGGTTAGACGCTTTTGATGCAAATGCTGAATACTAATGGGAGTCATACATTTTACCTAGAATTGTTTTTTAAAAAATGAATTACAGACTTAGCCATGAATGTCTATAAAAAGCAAATCGCATCTATTTCATGACTTAGAGGTGCAAGGTACCTTTGCAATCATCTGGTCCGGCCTCCTGTGTTTTATGGATCAGGAAACTGAGGGCCAAGGAGCCTAAATAACTTGTCTAAGGTTACCCGGGTATTAAGTAGCAGACGTAGGGCTTCCTTCTCCAAATGCAGTGTGTATTTTACTACATTTTGTGGCTTACTTTTGTGCTAGAAAATTGATAGTCTAAGGTTTTATACTTCTCTGCAGTCAGAGGTTTTGAATGTGGGTGAGTAATTTATACTGGTGGGATGTTGTTGCTGAAACATAACTTTTTAATAAGGTACTGTGCTCCCTGTCAGAATATAGGGTGTCCCAAAAGTCTTAGTGCAGTTTTAACCTGAAATGGCTTAAAAGTTTTTGTTTTTGTTTTTTTTTTCTTTTGGAGGAGAGGGGGAAGCGGAGACTCTAATCCCTGTGTCTCTGCTTTGGCCTAGTGTTTCATCCTTCCTCAGCTGATATACCCTAAATTACTCAGTTACTGGCTGAATGGCTTGGTAAGTGTAGAGAGGGAAATGATGAAGCTTGCTGGGAAATCCTGGCTGCTTCTCTGTGAAAATAAATTATATTTGTGTGTTATGTGTAAAGTACAACTTCAGGTTTGGACTGGAAATCATCTGGAAATGAGGAAATCCAGCTAATCTCAAAAGTGGTCTGAGAATTTCACCTTTCCTCATATGGGAGAGATGTGCATAGGAATCGGCAGGCCTTCCCAAACATGCAGATAATTCCAGAGTGATAAACACCCAGTCCTATAGTTGGGACTTACAGGTTTTCCTTTTGAGCTCCCAAATCAGATCCATGAAAGAAAATCTAAATGAAATGATGACTTTTCTTTATTCCTATATTTTAAAATATCTTTTGTTTTTATATTACCTTGATTTCTAACTATTTTAAGCTATATTAAACTAAGCTATTTGTTGTTCATTCATTTTAGTCACGTCTGAACTTTCATGACCTCCATTTCGAATTTTCTTGACAAAATACTAGAGTGGTTTGCCATTTCCTTCTCCAGCTCATTTTACGGATGAGGAAACTGAGGCAAACAGGGTGAAGTGACTTGCCCAGGGTCACACAGCTAGTAATGTCTGAGGTCAGATTTGAACTCAGGAAGAGGAGTCTTCCTGACTCCAGGCCTGATCCTTTATCCACTGCACCACCTATTAAACTTCAATAGCTTAGAACTCAATTAAGACTTTTGGGATACTCTGAGTAAGAGTTATATGACAGACAAAGCTCTTTATTCTGGTCCTTATTTTGTTTATATATATATATATATGTATATATAGTTATTTTTAAAAGTTTTGTTGAAGCCTGTTCTCATACCAGCCATTTCTTGATAACACACCCATTTCCCTCAGCCCATTGTGAACTCTATCTTATAACAAAGAAAATTAGTGGAGCAAAATAAACTGACATAACTGCATATGAGAGTGTATGCAGCATTTCACACAATGGGGACCTCCTCCCACTTCTCTCCAGAGAGGAAGGAGGTATGTTCTATCAGCCATTTTTATGGACTCAGATTGATCATGACAATGAATGAGTTCACTTGCCTTCCAGTGTGGTTTTCTTCATAGGTTAAACTTCAGCCCAACCCAAATAAAAATCTTTGTAAATAGTTGCCTTACTACTTACAGATCAGTTGTATTTAAACTATTTCTAAGAGTTTTTTGATTAGTGCAGTCATTGTGACATTGTTCTCCTGGATCTGCTTCCTTCACTGCATCAATTAATTTAAGTCTTTCCATGTTTCTCAGAATTCTTCATTCGGGCTTTCTTTAGGGCATAATCGTATTATAGTACATCCCTATACCATGATTTGATCAGCCATTCCTTAGTCAACGTGCATCTACTTTATTTGCAGGTATTTCTTCTTTCTTTTTTCTTTTTATTTTTTTCCTTGGTTTTTGGCATCTGGCTTCTGGTCCCTTACTGAACTGCATTTACAGATGCCAGAGAATCTTTTTGGCTTATGGTCCCTTACTGGACTACATCTACAGATGCCAGAGACATTGGTGAGCAAGCCACGTTTTTCCTGTGTGTTCCAGTTCAAATGATGACTAACATTGATTTTTTCTCTAAGGTGGCAGAGGGTTTGCTCAATGAAGGATCCCAGGGACCAGCTAGTGCAAACATCAAAACATCTAAAGACACTTCTGTGCTGGATGAAATGGGAATGGAGTGATAAATATTTGAGTAACTACATCTTTTTCATTCAAAGAAAGAAAACTAAACATCCATATAAGGGAAGGAAAAAAATAAACACATTAATAGAAATTTGCACAGTAGCCACATTTCTAAAGAGGAATGGCAAAAATCCCCTGACTTAGCTTGCTACCAAAAATAAAATATTTTAATATACTGCCTTAAGGGGGTAGGATTGTTGATATTATACTGTACTTCTTTAGAGGAAAAGATGAGTAGAATTGTGTGTGTGCATAATATATATGTGTGTATGTATTATATATATATATACACACATATAACATTATATAGAGATATATGTTATAGATAGATAACTCTCTCTCTGTATATATGCATATATATATCTACATATCTCACAATTTTTATTCTTTGAGAGCATATTCTTCTCTGTTCCACTTTGTTCTTCCCTTCCTTAAGGACTCACAAACACTTTTGTTGTAGAGTGATTCTGTTCTGATACAGATGGCACTAGATGACCCCTGAGATCCTCACTGATTCTGACATTCTGTGATCTGTCATCCCCAGTGCTTAGCACAGTGCCTTTCACATGATAGGTCCTTATTACGTGTTTGAACACATGTCACGGGGCAGCTAGGTAGCACAGTGGTTAAAGGATTGGCCCTGGATTCAGGAGGACTTGAGTTCAAATCCTGCCTCAGACACATAACACTTACTAGCTGTGTGACTCTGGGCAAATCACTTAACCCCATTGCCTAACCAAACAAACAAACAAAAAAAAAACCAAATAAACATATGTCGGCAAGTTATCTGCCGACCTTTTATAAAGTGTTCTGTATAATTAGAAGGTTAATAATAAAAGCTGAAATTTACATACTAATTAGGATTACAAAGCACTTTACATACATTGTGATTTGAGCCTCACAACAACCCTCTTCAGCTGGTGACTGGGTACTTTCTCCCTCATTTTATAGATGAGGAAGTGGAGACTAAGAGGTTATATAACTTGCCTGTGGTCACAGACTTTGTGTCAGTGGTAGGATTTGAACCCAGATCTTCTTCTGACTTGTAGTCCAGGGCTCCTTCCTTTATACCAGGATGGGGAGTGGGAGGGGCAGGTTAATCATAGAAAACAAGGGGTTCTTATGCTATATTTATTTCATTATAACTTATGGCTGTGTAGTGGTGTTATTCTGAATTAAAACTGAGGTACTGGACCACATTGCTAAAGAGGAATGGTGAAAATACCCTGATTTATCTCACTACCAAAAATAAAATATTTTAATATACTGCCTGAAGGGGGTAAGACTACTGACATTAACTATTATTGGGAATGAATGGAAAGTATCTATTGGGTAGAAATTTCAGAGAGGCAGATTTAGGCTTGATAAAAATTTCCAAACTATTAGATCAGTCCCAAAGAGGAATGGCTTGATTGCCTTGGGAGACAATGTCTTCCACCTTCACTGGCATTCTTCAAGCAATGGCTTGGTGACCACTTGTCTAATATATTGTAAAAGGTATCCCTTTTTGGGTACGGATTATATGATGACCACCAAGGTCCTTGCCAGCTCTGAAATTTGGGGAGTCATCATTTGGGAAGGGTGCTGGAGTTAGAGTCAAAGAACCTGGGGGCAAATCCTGATTCTGTTACTTATTTCCTCTGTGACCTTGGGTAAGCCTCCATTTTCTTTAGGCCTCAGTTTCCTTATTTACAAAATGAAGAGATAGAATCATATGATTTTTAAGGTCCCTGCTAACTCTAGGTCTTTTTATTTTTTTAAGGGTGGAGATGTATTAAATTATGAGGACTGTCTTCTAGACACTAGATATTTGGTCAATGGGGACGGTACCTACATCAATAAAAGAATGGATTGTTAAAAAACTACTAAGGTCTTGTGGAAAGTCTTGTTTTTGTTTTTTGATGTTGAAACTAAAAGGTACTTACAGTCATTTTCATCTCAATGAGGAAACTAGGCTGGGAAGCTGAGGATTTCTGGGGAAGAAAGGGTTTTTTAGATGGTGAATCCCCTTTGAGAGAATTAGCTCTAACCTAGCTCCTTAGGTCTCAGAAATTTGTGTTGTTCATTTTCAGCCTCCATACAGGTTATTGGTAAGGGTATTTTTTTTTTTTTGTGGCTAGGCAGTGGGGTTAGGTGACTTGCATAGGGTCACACAGCTAGTGTCAAGTGTCTGAGGCTGGATTTGAACTCAGGTCCTCCTGACTCCAGCGCCAGCGCTCTATCCATTTTTCCACCTAGCTGCCCCAGCTCCTTAGGTCTCTCAGGGTCTCCTGTGGTAGGCCAGGAGGAAGTGGTCCTGGCCACATCCTCATTTGTAAAGTGTGATATTTTGGAACATGACTGACTTGGGAGTGAGACGATCTGGGGTCCAGATTCTGGCTTTGCTCCTTCACCTTAATGGTGACCTTGGGCAAGCTGCTTAATGTCTGTAAAATCAGACTCTTTAAAGGCTGTTCCAGCTCAAAGATTCTATGATTCTTATCATGATGGTGCAGTTAATTTGCATTATTAGTTCTGAACAAATTGTGTAGGGTGAGTTGTATTATTAGGAAGTTTATAAAATGGGTGGGAATAGTGAGGTTCTGGATATTGTGTAACGGTGGAGAAAGATAATGGTTTTCCTTCCATTTTCTTCCTTGAAGGAGGAAGGAGGAGTTTAAGACCAAGATTGCAACATTTTTTGCATCTACTCTTTCACCCTGTGAATTGCAGAGAAGGTGCCGATCTTCACTGGTGGAGTTTCCTCACCTAGGAGTTCTCACAGCTCACATCTTGGGTCCCTATCATTTTTTTTTTTTTTGATTGCTATCCCTCTACAGTATGATCCAGGACTCTTAGTTAAAGCTTAATACTGCCCTAGGACTTTTGGGACACTCTATGTGGTAGGAGGCAGAAATCTTAGGAATTCTAGTAGTACTTTAAGTGGGACTTATCATTCTCTTTCTTAAGCATTAGACAGGCTCTACTTCAGGGTTCTATGGGGTCTATGAACTTTAAAAAAAATTATGGTAACTGTATTTCAGTATAATTGCTTTCCTTTGTAATCCTATGTATTTTGTTTTGTGCACTGAAAAACATTGTTCTGAGAAGGCTTTGTTAGACTTTCAAAGGGGGAGTCTAGGATACAAAAAATTTTTTAGAAGCATTACTTGACGATGGTGCTTTCCTTTTCAAAACTACTTTGTTACCATTTTGTTATAAACTTATATTTGTACATGTTTTCTTCCCTTATAGGATGTAAGCTCCTTGAGGTCAGGGACTGTCTCTTTTTCTCTTTGTTTTCCTGATGCTTAATCCAGGTGCTTATTAACAAATGTTTGTCAGTTGCATGATTGATGGATGAAAAAAAAAATTGGTAACTATTCATGGTAAAACTGGGTAATTCTTTGGAAGAGTCCTGCCCCCATGGTGGGTCTTAAGGTTTTAGGGAACTTCATAGATTTAGGGATCCTTCCAGTGACCCGAGATAGGGCCCTGCTGGTGGAAAAAACAGTGGGGTTACAAAATGTAACTGGCCTCCAGGTGTCTTTTACTGGTTATCAGACAGCTTGTAATATAACCTTATTCACTAACGGGGTAAAGACACCACTGTGCTTGAGGCTGAATCACTTCCTCTCCTTTAACATTTTTCCCCCAACCTTCTTTCTCCCTCTTTTCAGTCCTCTTGACACACATTGTCCTGTACTACCCTTGCTGGCTCATCAGACAAGTTTGTAGCCAGTGTTGTTCTAAGAGTGGATGCCCAGGGGCACCAGTCTGGAACCAGCCCAACATCCTGGACATTTGGGATGTTTATTAAGGCTTATGGGGCTATTCAGTCTCTTTAGCTTCACCATTAAATTTGCCCAAATGATACACACACCAGTGTGGCAGAGTATTGCTGCTGGGGTTGTGGCCCTAAAGATGGAACCTAATTGTGCTCCAAAACACAAGGTGGATGAAATTGACCTGGATGCATGACCTCACAAACTGAAAGAATGACCAACTGCCCAATGAGCCTTTAGATAGCTACTAATTCATTTTCTTTTTCTTTTTTCTTAACTCCTTGGTGTGCTGTGAATTTAAAATAAGGTTTCTGGGCATATTGAAAAAGAAAAAATCTAACCAACCAAGAAAAACAAAGAGACTGTTGTGTAAAAATATTTACAATACTCCCCCCCTTTTTTTTGCTTGATTCTTTTAAGAAACCACGCCTACTTTTTTAGGCGTCAGTTTTTGACCTTCTAGTTGGTAGTGAAAGTGGCATTCTATTATGCATTGTGGTCATAAGTAAAAACAGGAGCTTGGGAAGTCTTGATTATCTTAATTATAGGAATAAAATAAAGCATAATATACTACCTCATGGTATTTAACTGTGTTTTACAACAGCAGAATAAGTTAATGTTTGGCTCATTTTTGGCTAGTCATGTGAACGGGGTTGATGGGGATTAGTCAGAATTTTTCAAAGGGTAATTGCAGTAGTGCAGTGTAGTAATTTTCATATCTCAAATTTGCATGTTTACATAATAATTGAGGCATAAACATGTCCTTATCATGTATTACCAGGTATTTTGGGAACATCTTGCACTCTTTCTCCGTTCCCCCTACCCCAATTTCTCTGTCTAATCACCCACAAAGCACCTAGTAGACACTGTGTGGCAGGCAGTGAACTGTGACTGGCTTCTGGATGCCCCTGCTTCTCTACGGACTGCTATGGATACCACTGTGTTCATGCCAAGAGTTCTCTGTTCTTTAAACTCCCTGTCACCACAGCTCCCCAAATGCAGCTGTTACTTCCTCATGCTAAGAAGTTGTCAATTCTCTGAGCAGGATACAGAGAATATTTATAAAAGCATTATGATAAGAATTAGCTCTATCCCACTGATTACTTTTTTCTGCAAGGTGAAACTGGAGAGATTGCAAACCCTTCCCGCCCCACAAATAGATCAAACTTCCCTTGTCTGTTCTTTCCCTTGCTTTCTATGGTTCTGCTATGCAGGGTTTCCTCATAGCAACATCTGATGGCTAATGGGAAATTCTTTCTAAAAAGTCTAGCTATACAAAGAGCCAGACAATGATTCATCAATGTGTCAGGCAAGTCTGTTCTATGCTAAGACCCCTCTCTTTCATTTTTTCCCCCTTCTATTAAGTAGTTATTTAAATACCAGCTGCCTGATCGAAGCTGTGAGGCAGGGCCTTGGTGTGGAATTACGCTTCTGAAATGTGCCCTCTGGGAGGCTACAGTTTATAGGCAAAAGTTGAAATGCAATTCTTTTGTTTTTCTTGGACTTTCCTAAAGCCTGTTGAGACTTTTGGAGAAGTTGGTAGCCTGATCAGAGCTACCTTAGAATAAACATGCCTTTATCCATAAAAGCTGGAGGTGGGATTGAAGCTGTTACAGACTTGGAAGTCTCTTTTGGTACTAAGGATAGAGGGTCAGTGAATGACTTGGAGTTTGCCACTTGTTAACAGCTGGGCAGAGCTGCTGCCCTTGGGAGGTTGAGGCTGAGCTGAAGCCACGTGGGGCCCTGGTGAGATCATTAGGCTGGGGACACCAGCTGTGCTATTATTAGGGGTTTTACTGGCTGTGGCAGATGTTCCCAGGCTTTTTTCCAGCTTTGTTCACTTCCCACATTTGGCATGATACAGTACATGGAAATAGAGATACTCTTGACAGATAGCTTTTCCATGACACAAAACAGTGTTTTCTCATACTTTAAAAAAAAAGGGGGGGGGGGGCCTTTGCTAACCCTGCTTAGATTGAAGCAAACAGCCCCCCACCCCACCCCACAACAGAATCAACAACTCACATACATAAAACAAAACATACCCCTTTAAAAATAAAAGAAGGGGCAAAGAAGAGAGAGAGAGAGAGAGAAAATGTGTGTGTGTGTGTGTGTAGCCATTCTAGCAATTAGCTCAGTGCCTGGCACACAGTCAGCACTGAATAAATGTCACTGTAAGTGGTCCTTGATAAGTGCTTAATAAATGCTGGTTGATTACTTGATAGATGAGCTTAGTATTTTTATACACTTTAGACTTTGGAGGTGGGCAAGAAAAGAACTATTTCCCAGCTTATTACTGTCTTTGATTTAAGTGGAAAAACTCTTGTAGAAGTAAAGGCAATTTTTATTTTCCCTGTAGAGTATATCTATGCCTTTAGAATTGCCACATTTAGAGTTTAACAGATGTGACTGGCTTTAAATGATAATGATTGAAATCTTAAGTCAGGAAGACTGAGTTTTTCTACAAGAAGTATAGCTTTTGATATAACTTCATAGTAATAGTGGAAGTCGTATTGCTTTTAAAGTATTTTACATTTGTAATCTTATTTGATCTTCATAATAGCTCTGTGAAATAGGTAGTAAAAGTATTGTCTTCATTTTACAGATGAGAACACTGAGGCTTGCAGAGACTAAGTAGCTCATTGGAGACCCTGGTTCTAATGCTTGTCTTTTAATAATACTAATAGTAATAATAATAACTAACATTTATAGAATAGCTATTATGTGCCAGGCACAGTGCTAAATGCTTTTAAAAATTTTTTTTATTAATTTATTTTGATTTATCAATAATCACTTCCATATGCTTTTGAGTTTAAAATTTTTCTCCCCCTTCCTCCCCACCACCCTCTCCAAGACAGCGCACAATCTGATATAGGCTATACATTTACATTCATATTAAACATTTTCACATTAGTGATGTTGTAAGTAAAAATTAAAACCAATAGGAGGAACCATCAGAAAGAGGAAACAAAACTCAACAGAAGAGAAAAAAAAATAGCAATTTGACTTCCATAGTTCTTTCTTTGGGTGTGGATAGCATTTTCTATCACAAGGCCTCTGGAGATGTCTTAGATTCTTGTATTGCCAGGAAGGGTTAAGTTTATCAATATTAGTCATCACAATGTTCTCTTGGTTCTGCTCACTTCACTCAGCATCAGACCATGCAAGTCTTTCCAGGTTTTTCTGAAGTCAGTCTATTCATCATTTCTTATAGCACAATAGTATTCCATCACATTCATATACCACAACTTGCTCAGCCATTCCCCAATGGATAGGCATCCTCTCAATTTTCAGTTCTTTGCCACCATGAAAAGAGCTGCTATGAATATTTTGGTACTTGTGGATCCTTTTCCTATTTGGGTGATCTCTTTGGGATATAGCCCTAGAAGTGCTATTGCTGGGTCAAAGGGTATGCACATTCTTATAGCCCTTTGGGCATAGTTCCAAATTGCTCTCCAAAATGGTTGGATCACTAAATGCTTTTTTAAACAAAAAATGTATCATTTGATCCTGACAACAAACCTGGGAGGTTGGTGCTGCTATTAACCCCATTTTACAGTTGAGGAAACTGTGGTGAATAGAAGTTAAATGACTTGCCCAGGGTCACACAGCTAGTAAACGTCTGAGGCTGGATTTGAACTCAGGTCTTCCTGATGCCAGGTCCAGTGCCCTATCCACTTTGCCACCTATCTGTTAACTTTAAATCATAGGACTGACTATAGGAAGCTGGTACGTTTCAATACACCACATATTCATCAAGAATAAATTATTTTAATGTTTTTTAGGTTCATTTTGTAGCTGCATCAGAACTTTTTTGGCTTGATCATCTTATTTACCAAATAAGCTTATCCCATTGACAAATCTGAGGTCTATTTGTATCAGAGTTAACAATAAACAGCATTAAAAAGCTAACTTTTCAATTGCTTCAACTAAAATAAGCTTCTGTGGTCTGGGTGTGTTTTTTCCAAAATACCTACAAATATTTAAAGAAAATAAGTAAACTTTTGCCTATTTTTAACTGTTTTAGTTATGTGGATTTTAAATACTAAAATTAGACTCAGCCACTGTCAGATTTAAAGTGGTTTATAAAGTTTGATGCTATACTCCAACACCCAAATGCATTTGTGAATTCCTTGATGTGGGCACACCTTCCAGTGATGCAGAATGCAATTCATTCTGCGTAAACATGTCTTACCATAAATTTACCAGAGGGGTCCACCCAATATGGTGGGGAATCTTCCTTCCTTGGAGCACATGGGCTGCCTACTGGTTATCCTTCACTCCATCATCTCTCACTTTTGTTACTCATTAATTTTATTTAGGTGTTTAGGAAGTCCCTTGACTTCTGCCAATTCATTGGTGTGACTTAAAAACTCATCAACAACTATATGTTTGTTAAATGCCTTAATGTTAGCTCCAAAAGTTATTATGGTATTTATTCCAGAGAGACAAAGGCTACATTGTTATTATTCATTGCCGTGTCTGATGGCCTTCTCTCTTGTCTTCATCTCTCTTCACCTGTCTGATCTTTGTAACGATATTGATCACCCTTTCACCCTGAACACTACTTCTCTCTGGGTTTTTGTGATAGCACTCTGCTGGCTCTTTTCCTATTAGTCTGACCACTGCTAAATCACATCCCCTTCGCTATGGGTATTCTCTAAGGCTCTGATCAGGTTCCTTTCCTATTCATTCTCCCCTTCCTCTTCCGCCTCCTCCTTTTTCCTCTAGCTCTCCCTTTCTGGCCGTGTGGTATCTTGACTCTGACTCTTCCATCAGGCCCTTAATCACCTCTCCTAGATTATCACTGCAGCCTCTTAATTGGTTCTTCCACCTCAGGTCTTTCACAATTCCAGTCTTTCTTCCACCCACCTGTCCTACTCGAGAAACTCCCTTGACACCTGTGCCTCTAGGTTACAGTAGAAATCCCTCGCTTTAGCTTTTATAACCTTTCACAATCTGACCCCAACCTCACTACTCTTCCACCCACACCCTCTGACCCTGGCAGACTGACCTTCCTCTGTTCCCCACATGACATGTTGTCTTGTGTCTCTGGTCTCTGTACCTTTGGACTGACTGTCTCTCATGCCTAGAATGCACTCCTTTCTCACTTCTCTCATGGAATCCCTCTCTTCCTTCAGGATGGCCTGATGGAAGAATCAGAGTCAAGATACCACATGGCCAGAAAGGGAGAGCTAGAGGAAAAAGGAGGAGGCGGAAGAGGAAGGGGAGAATGAATAGGAAAGGTACCTGATCAGAGCCTTAGAGAATACCCATAGCGAAGGGGATGTGATTTAGCAGTGGTCAGGACCTTATTCATGAAACCTTTCTTGATTCCTTCTCTTCCTCAATTGCTGATGCCAAACCTCCCAAACTGCCTTATATTTAACTGAACATGGTTCAACTTCAAATCCATCCATCCATCCATCCATCCATCCATCTATCCATCCATCCACCCACCCACTTACTTAGGTCATCTCACCATTTGCCTGCTGCTTCTGCTGACCTGTTCCTTCCCTCCTGGACCAGTGTCCTCTACCCTGGACCTCCACAGTCAGGTCTTCCAAAATCTGTACTCCACAGTCTCTGGGAAGCATCATCTTTGGAGGTTCATTCATTTATGGAGCTTCTACCTTAGGGTCAAAACCAAGTGATTGATTTGTTGATTGAGCACATGTAAAATAGTCCACTTAGCTCATTATAAATCTAGCTGCCTCTAGACACCGGACCATGCTTTTTATTGAATTCATTTATCTACTCAGGCTATCTGACAGACCATCTGTCTGTGCTCTCAAGAATACAACATTTCCACAAACCTCTTCTACCTTAGAACAGAACTCCCTTCCCTGGTTATCACTCCCCTATGTGCTTTGTCTTCTATTAGAATGTAAGCATTTTGAGGGCAGAAGTTTTTTGTTTTAAAAATATTGTATCTTCAGTGCTTACTTATAATGCCTGGCACATAGTAAATATTTAACAAATGCTTTTTCATTCATTCATACCTTGTATTTATTTTCTTTATTTTTTCGAATGTGTATACACACATTTGTATCCATATATGTATATGTGTGTTTACATAAATATACACATGTGTGTATATACACTTCTCTCCCCTATTAGGATATAAGTTCCTTGTAAATAGGGATTTGTTTTCTTCTTTGAATTTAAATCCCCAGTGCTTAGGTACTTAATACTTGCTTGTTGATTATTTGTTGCTAAATCTTGTTACTATTCACATGAAAATAAACTACTTTAATATTTTGAAATCTATTTAAATTTGTTTTTATACCTTCTGTTACTAAGCAAAATATTTGACATTAGTCAGGAATGACTTGTTTGCTAGGGCTAAAGTTTTTTTCCCTCAAATTAAAAAAAAGTAGTACTATGTGATAATTCTAAACATTGTGTCAGACTGAGGACTGAAGGGAAAGATTAATTGGGGAGTTTCTAAACAAATTGTGGTATATGAATATAATGGAATATTCTTTGCCTTAAAGAAGATGAATGTGAAGAATTCAGATGATCATGGGATAACTTGCATGAGTTGTTGCAGAGTGAATTAAGTAGAATCGAGAAAACAAAATGTAAATCACCTAAAACAATGTAAATGAAAAAAGCCAAAAAAAGGAAAGTTCAACACTGTAATTGTAATGATGAAGCTTAGCTTCTGAGAAGAGTTGAGACAAATTGCTCCCTGGAGCTATGGGTATAGAACATTGCATATACTATCAGATACTATTGATCTGTTAGTTGCTTTAAAAAAATACTTTATTATATTTTATTTTCAGTTCTGAATGATTTTCCTCTCATCTTCCCCTCATTCATCCACTGAGGAAAAAAGAAAAACAAAAACCCACTGCAAATGTGTATAGTCATGCAAAACAATTTCGCACATTAGTCTTGTCTAAAAAGAAAAAAAAAGAAAGAAATGAAGCTTTATGCATTCTTGTGTTATCAGCTCTCTGAAAGAGGTAGTGGGTTTCATCTTGAGTCCTTTGAAATTGTAGTTGGTCATTTGTTTTTTCAATTTTTTTTTTTGGCTAAGCAATGGGGTTAAGTGACTTGCCCAGGGTCACACAGCTAGTAAGTGTTATGTGTCTGAGGCCGGATTTGAACTCAGGTCCTCCTGAATCCAGGGCCGGTGCTCTGTCCACTGCGCCACCTAGCTGCCCTGGTTGATCATTTGTTGATTAGAATTCCTGAGTTCTCCAGAGTTGATTATTTTTAAAATATTATTGTTATTGTATAAATTGTTCCCCTGGTTCTGTTTCACTACACTTTGCATCAGTTCATAGGAGTCTTTCCAGGTTTCTCTGCAATCATCCCATTCATCATTTCTTATGGCACAGTAGTATTCCATCCATTCCCTCTATGCCATAACTTGTTTTTCCATTTCCCAGTTGATGAACATCCCTCAGTTTCCAATTCTTTGCTACCACAAAAATAGCTGCTATAAATATTTTTTGTTCATGTGGATCCTTTTCCTCTTTCTTAGATTTCTTTAGAGTATATACCAAGTCTAGGGCACAGTTTAATAGCTTTTTGCCCATAGTCCCAAATTGCTTTTCAGAGTGGTTGCATTCATTGTTTTTTTTTTTGTAAGGCAATTGGGGTTAAGTGACTTGCCCAAGGTCACACAGCTAGTATGTGTCAAGTGTTTGGTCTGAGGCCGGATTTGAACTCAGGTCCTCCTGACTTCAGGGCGGGTGCTCTATCCACTGTGCCACCTAGCTGCCCCCATTGATTGTTTTTGCTAAACTGCTTTCTCCCCACCCTCTTTCTTTTATAATTTTTGCTATGAGTGATTATTTGGCTTGGGATCAGAAGGGAGATATTATGAAATGAATGTTATGTTAAAAACAAAAGATAATAAAAGTAAGATTTTTGAAAGATTGAAGAGAGAAAGGAATAGCAAAGTAACATTTTTTCCTTAATGTTTGAACAGTGATTTAAATTGGTACATTAACAGGCTCTAAATTGAAAGAGCCCCATAGGCATTTATCCTCACACTAGTGATTTGAGGAAGTAATGGGACTGAACATATCATAGCTAGAAAAGAAAGGGCCCCAGAATACAATAATAAAAATTCATTTAGGTACCAAAATGAATTCCTGCAAGACACAACCCATTTGCCTTTTATAGATGTGAGCATTTTAGAAAAGACCTCCTAAAATGTTTCAATAATGTTTTCTCAGCCTATATATATTATGCTTTTGCTGAATGTTTCTGATCATGATGTCTAGTGCATTGTTCCTAGAGTTTTTCACTGACAAATTACAGTGAGATTACTTTTGCCTTATCTCCCCTTTCCCCCCACCATGAAATGAATTATGTTATTTTTTTCCAACTGAAATGAGCCCATTGAGATATTAAAGACCTGACCTGGGAGACTGGAAAAAGATGAAAAGATCTCTCAGTGAAGGCTTTTCCTTTAAGCAAAAAGATGGCTGACCCTTCTTCTCTTTTAAAGCTGTTAGAGTAGAGTCAAATTAAGTCAGTAAGCACCTACTGTGTGCCAGGCACTGTGCTAAATGCTGAGAGACAGGGATAACTTCAGTTTGCTTAGGGTTCCCTCTGGGAGTTGCATTCAACTTTGATCTGTGGAAATGGCTAGAAGAATTGTCAGTATGGCCTAAAGTGTTCCTTCTACAAGGAATACTTGAAATATGTTCCTACTTGGAATAGAAGTCCAAGTGGATGGATGATATTGGAGAGTCTTCTAAGTTTATCTTTTCTTGTAATGTAAAATGCTTCCTCTGTGTTTCAAGGATCTGTGATTTTGTGATGTTGGTTATTCCTTTGACCAGCATATGTACCTCCCAGCTACAATCAGATAGATGGTCTTTAAGAGTTTGACAGCTACACTCAGATTCATCGCAATGACCAATATTGGTCTTAGAGAACTGATAATGAAACAGTCTTCTCTTCTAGGTAGAGAATTGGAGGTTTATAGGTGCAGAATGTTGCATGTATTGTCAGATGAGGTTTGTAAGTTGGTTTTACTTAGATACTTTTCACTGATATAAGGTCGTAAAATGACTGATATAAAATAAAAGTGTCCCAAGCATCATCTTTCATTTATTATTTAGGAAGATAAGTGGCACAGTGGATAGAGCTCAGGACTTAGAGTCCTGAGGTCAAATCTCACCTCAGATGCTTATTAACTGTGTAATCCCAGGCAAGTCACTTAACCTCTCTGTGCCTCAGTTTCCTCGTCTGTAAAAGGGAGTTAATAATAGTACCTACTTCATACTGTTGTTATAAGGATCAGATGAGTTGTAATATAAATCTAAAGTGCTTCACAAACTTTAAAGCACCATATAAATGCTAGTTATCATTATTCTTATATTTGATTGCATTTTGACTTATTACAAGACTATTTTAACTTCTTTGTTTAATGCTAATTTGTGTCAGACTTCAGCTAATTTGAGATTGAGTGTAACCACTAAAATGACTAGTTTGTTGAAAGACAGTTACCCAGAATTAATCTTAATTTGTGGAAAGGACCTCAAACGGCATTGAGTCCAACCAGTACTTGAATGGCATTCTCCAAGGGCAGTTTAGCTTCTAATGACATCCTCTTGTACTATTTTCTTACCATGAGTCTAAACCAGCCTCTGTAGTTTCCACTTCTTATTCCTAGTTCAGGCCTCTGATGCCAAGCAGATACTTTCCTAAACTTGGACCCGAGCCACCCCTTGTCCAGGCTCTACTTACCCTTAGCCCTTAGCTTATCCCCTTGGCAACCCTAGTACCATAAATCATTTATAAGATTTTTGACATAGGAATTTAACGTGAGAAAAAATTCCATTCATTTTTACTACTTCTGTTTATGGGAGAGGATGAACTCTTAAAAAATAAGTTAAAAAGTAGATTGGCCATTTAATTGAAGAAAGCTATTTAAAATGATATCCTTAAGAACTTTCAGTGCCGTAAGGATGAACTATACAGTCTATGAATATTTCATTGTATTATGAAAGTATGAGTCAGGTAGTGCATGGATGCAATGCGTCTGACATTACAAGACATGATCACTGTCTTCAGGTGACATATGTAAGGGATGGATTTTTTTTGGTCTTAAAGGGCAATGCTAGGACAGATGGAAAGAAGTTACCAACTTGCCATAAGGACAAACTTCCTAACAGAGCTGTTGAAGAATATAATAGGTTTTCTGAAGAAGTAATGAGTCTTTTTCACTTTGGGTATCTGAGTGAATACTGGGTGACCACTTGACAAGAGATTCTCAAGGAGATGCACGTTTAAAATAGGATTTGGACTTAGTTATTAATCAGCAATCATTTACTAAGTACCATTCTGTACTTAGTACAGCCAGGCACTGTGCTTGGTGCTGGAAATTCAGAGACAAAAAAGTGGAGCAGTCTCTGTTCTTGGTAACTTCCAAAGTTCCTCCTCAAACTCCTAAGATTCTTAATGGCCCTTTAATTTTAATTCTTCAGCATTAAAAGGGCGTTTATGAAGTGCTTATTGTGTTGGGTGCCAGGAATGCAAAGATTAAAAAAACCCCAAAACACAACAGTCTTTTTAAGAGGGATGTTCTGTTTAGGCAAGTATTGGTACATAATAGAATGTGATAAAGATGAAAGAAAGACTTAGACTCAGTGCTCCAGAAAAATTTAAATGTAGGAAGAGTTCACACTCTTAATAGCTCTGAGCCTCAGTTTCCTCATCTGTAAGCCAAAGGAGTTGTACCTAATGACGCCTAAGATCCGGTCCAGTTCTGGGTCTATGATCCTACCATTTTTAGGTTTGGGGGAGTAGGTGGTAGTGATGGTGGTGAGATCAGGGAAGAACTTTGTAGAAGAAATGGTATCTGATCTAGACTTTAAAGAAAGAGACAGATTTCAGCAAGCAGGGAAGAGAATGGATTGTTACCCTGGCTTAGGGGAAGGCCTATGGCAATGCAGGGTGTTTTTTTAAATGAGTCCTAGACTTGGAGCATCTAAGACCTGGATTCTAATGCTGCCTCAGATACATATTAGCTATGTGAACCAGAATAAGTCATTTAGTCTCTTTAAGCCCCTGTGTGTTCATCTGTTAATGGAGATGATAATAGCACCCTATTCCCAAGGCTGTGGTAAGCATCAAACGAAAGGGTGAGTTGCAAACATTTTGCAAACCTTAAAGTATTATGTAAATGTCAGAAGTGGTTGTTGTTGTTATTGCAGGGAGGTTGGAGAGAAGAGGCCAAGATTAGGGAAATAGAAATTGTGCTCTTTGGTTGGAATGAAGAGTACCCAAGAGGAGTGATAGGAAATATGAGTGGAAAGGTAGGGTAGAGCCAGATTATGGAGGGTCTTCGTTACCTGGCTAAGGAGTTTATATATCATCTGGTAGGGCTTAGGGAGATACTGAAGATTTCTGAGCAAGAGAATGACATAGTCAGACTTATGCATTAGGAAGATATTTTGGGGGAGTATGTAAAAAGTTGCAGACAGGAGAGTCTGGAAGTAGGATATTACGGTAGTCCAGGTGAGAGGTACTGAGGGACCCAAACAAGGGGTTTAAGCAGCATGACTAGAGGAGAGGAAGGGATATGACAGGAGATATACTACGGGATCTTTAGCAATGCTCACTTCATCTCTTCCAAATATGAAATCCCATAAATTTTTAGTAGTCCTTTAAAAACTGATATTCAGATACACTTGTTTGCTGATTGCTCATGCTTCGGGCTTGACTGAGCAGAATCCCTGGCTCTTTTTAATAGGCCCCTGATAATTACTGTTGCCTCCAACTTAATAAGTACAATGAGCTATTCATGACTGACAACCTGCTCCTCATTACAGAGCAATGGGCTGGTAACTTCTCTTCTTTCCTGGAGATGATCTGAGTTATAATTAGAATGCTCTCATGCTATCAGAGTGCAGGATTGTGGTACTGCCTGCAAGTTTATAGGGGAATAAATGATTACTGGAGCATGAATAATGCAATCTAGTTTGTCTCACTGAACATAGGAGTAGAAACTAGCAGAGAAGCTGCCTACTTAGAATTTAAAAAAAAAATAATGCCTGGAAAGTGAAAGCATCTATAGGATATTAAAATAGAACTCATACTGTGGTAGGGATGGGGAGAGAGAGAGAGAGACACCTTTTGGGGACCTATTGTCTAACTAAGCAGAAGTGTTTCAATCAAAGTGCCATCCAGGTGGCAGGAACAGATCTGTATTGGGAAGGTGGAGAGAGGAGGGAGGAAGATGGTGTAATAGTTTAATCCCTAACTCTATTTGCTTCCTTATGGAGTTGAGTAGACTGTGGCTAGGATTTAGGAAAGATAAGTGGATGCCAAAGGAAGGGCAGCTGGATGAGGTCAGAAACAGAGCAGGTCAAAGCTTCTTTGAAGATCCAGAGTGTCCCTGCTGTACTTCCAGCCTGGATGAGATAAGGAGACCCAGTCTTAAAAACAAACAAGAAGAAATAGATGGATTTGAATTTCCTTTTTTTCCCCTTTGCCTGCTGACAGAAGTTCTTAAGACAAGTGATAACAATAACAGATATTTCTGTAGCACATCGTTTTGCAAAGTGCTTCATGTATACTATCTCATTTGATTCTTCCAATGGCCCTGAGTTATTAGTGCCAATTAATATCCCCATTTTACAAATAAGAAAACTGAGTTAAAAGAAGAATACAGCTAGATGATCTCTGCACCTTAGTTTCCAAATCCCAAATGGGAATAAGGATAACTATGTTTTTAAATCTAGAATCCATGGTCAAATTTTAGGGGTCTGTGAACTTGATTGGGAAAGGTTACAACTCCTTTATAATGTATTATTGTATGTATTTTATTTTATTTTTTAAATTTTATTTTAATAAATTTATTTTGATTTATCAACAGTCACTTATTGTACATATTTTAAAACATTCTTCCAAGAAGAGATCCATGATTTCACCAGACTTCCAAAGGGATCCGTGACACAAAAAAAGGTTAAGAACCCATGCATTACAGGGTTATTGTGAAGGTCAAATGAGAGATACTAAAATCCTTGGAAAGACATACCTACATCTACAAGTACCGGTTGCTGCCACTGTTCTCCACCGATTGAATAATTTCTTTCTTGGATCTTGACAGATGACTGTAGATTTCCCCAGTTTAGTCATGTTATTATTCTCTTGGCTGATGCTTAGACTTGGATAGTTTGCTCATTTTCCTCATTTGTAAAATGGGAGGATATTAATTGGCACTTACAGCTCAGGGTTGTTGGGAGAATCAAATGAGATAATTTTCACGAAGCACTTTGCAAAACTTCAAGTGCTATATAAATATTTATTGTTATAAGTGAGGAGGTCATTGGGAAGTGACTGGGAAAAGTCAAGACTTAGATTCATTTAAAAAGAAAATAGAAAGTGCTTGCTGATAGTAGTTATTGTCCAACTGAGTATTATCTCCTCAGAGATCAACTTAGAAATGTTTTTGTTTCATTTCCTCCTAGACACAGTATCAAACTGGGGAGTCTGAGTAACAATTTGAGTGTGTCAATGATTTTATTGTTTGCTTTGACTACTTACAAAAGTCCAAGCTTCAGGGAAACTGGTCCCAACTTCCTTGAGCTGGTTCACCTTAAAATTTATAGACTGGAAAGTGGTGAAAGAGCAGAAGTCATCAGTGGGTGGCACTTAACTAATTTACTTGGTCAGGAGATATGGAGAGAGGAAAGGGAATGAAATGTTTGAGGTGCAAATGTAAGACTTGTAGAAGGCAGATTTCTCGTTAAGCTCCATATCCTGTTTCTGAAGAACTCTGGAGCAGGTAATCTTGTTTCTGTGTCTTACTGAGTATTTTCTTGTGGCTGCTTAATCACGTTATGATATAAGGGTTCAAAATAATTTTACACGTAGCAGCTGAGAGCTAAAATATTTATTGATTTGTTTGTTTATTAGCAGATATTTAAACGTGCAAGTGTTCTTTACCTTCTGCTGCAAGCTTGTGATTAAGGCTTTGTCCTTGTGGGGGGGACATCCAGTAGGTGCAGAGTTTCCAGGAGGCATTCTTTCTGCCCCCTGCTCTTGGTTCCCACGCTTCCTGTAGGGACTGCCCCTTTGGGACTAGTTGGGAGGGTCCCACTCCCTCATCTCTCTTTCTCTTGGGTCTGTCATTCATCGGCTTTAACATCCTGGTTTACAGCCTGACATCATCCTATTGTTTCCAGAGACTTCTAAAGCCTTCTCCTTTGCCACTTGTCTGATAACTAACCCCATGGGAAAGCGGTCCTTGTTTTGTGAGGTCTCTTTGTGAGCATCGGCTGGAGAGGAAGAGTTTCCCATTAGGCTGGTCATTGTTAAGGTTTCCTTCTTTTCCCTGGGCCTCTTCTTTGTGGATTTCTGGTACTTGGACAGGCCTTGGGCAGAGTCAGCAGAGGAATACCTCTTGAGTTAGTTTCTTCAAGTACAGCTGACTCTGAAAGAAAAAACCTGCCAGTGAACTGTTGGATTTACACAGTCTTCTAGAAAAAAAAAAAAGAAAGCAATTAGGTAAGACTGATAGGAATGTCTTTTCTCTTCTAAGTCTCATGTACCAGTGGTTTCAATTTTCCTTCCTACCCTGTTAAAAATCCCAGGTTGCTGTCTTGTCCAAAAGGAAATTACCTAAAGGTTGTGAATGTTGAATATGCCTGCCTTTTGTCTCTCACCTTCAGTTAGTTTTCTTTAGTGTTTCCATAAAGCCAATAAAGGGAAATAAATGTAAACTCAAAGGGCTGGTCCAGTGATCAGATACTTCCCCCCCCCCCCACCCCACTTGCTGGAGTGAGTCAAAAATAGTTGGAATGTTTTAGACTTAGTCACTCAGGTCAAGAATCCCACCTTTCCCACACAAGGAATTTGGTTTCTTATTTGATTATCTGTCTGATATTTGGACTTTAAAACCTTCCTGGGTATCCTCTTTTAATTGTTTCACTGTTGTTTCCAAACCTAATTGCTTTCTCCTCCCATTTCTGTTTTTTTTTTCTAAAGATAAGAAAAATGACCATTTGAATGTGGTCTGTGTGATGGGAGAGATTCCTATGTGTTTGTTTGTGGCTTAATCAGGCTTTGGGACTAGTTGGGTAGGAGGGAGATTTTCCTACAGAAAAGAATCACTAAACTGGGTTTTGTAGCTCAGAGCCTTTAGTTTCATCCTGCTGAGCTGTACAGAAGCCTTTTATTCAATTATACCAGGACCATAGGGATGACTTCCAGCAGTCTCTGCTGCCCGCTGCTCCCTGACCCCTTTGTAGAATCTTAGAAATTTAAAGCTACATAAGTACCTTAAAGATCCTCTGGTCCACTCTCCCACCCATTTTAGAGATAAAAAAGCTGAGGCCAAGAGAGATTAAATGGTTTGCCTAAAATCACACAACCTACCTATGGCTCAGTCAATTTCCTGTGCTTACTTACCTTTGTCACTTGAATGACATTTCTCAGTGGTTCTGACTAGGAATAGTAATGATACAATTGTCCAATTCTAGCATACACACATATATATCATATATCCAATTTACATGTAAGTAATTATGTGCATATAATTATTTACATATAAATTGTATACATGATTATATATGTATACTTATATATAAGTAATTGTTGTTGTTGAGTTGTTTCAGTCCTCCCTGACTCTTTGTAAACCCTATTTGGGGTTTTCTTGGCAAAGATACCAGACTGGTTTGCCATTCCTTTCTTTCTTTCTTTCTTTTTTTTTTTTTAATATGGGGCAATTGGGGTTAAGTGACTTGCCCAGAGTCACACAGCTAGTGAGTGTTATGTGTCTGTGGCTGGATTTGAACTCAGGTCCTCCTGATTCCAGGGCCAGCACTGTATCCACTGCATCACCTAGCTGCCCCTGCCATTTCTTTCTCCAACTCATTTGACAGATCAGGAAACTGAGGCAAACAAGGGAAAGTGACTTGCCCAGGGTCACACTGCTAGTAAGTGTCTGAGCCCAGATTTCAACTCAGGTCTTCCTGACACTAAGCCTGGTGTTCTATCCACTGTACCACCTAGCTGCCTCTGTAACTAATTATATATACTTATATAAAAATATATGTGATTATATATAAATTTTTATATGTATATGTAATATAGAACTAATTCTGAATGCATTATACATGCACACACTTCTGTGTATGAGAAGCACTGGGGTAATGGTAGGGAGCCAACCTCAGAGTCAGGAGGAACTGGGATTGAGTCCTACCTCTGACATAAAAAGGCTCTGTGACCCTGGGCAAGTTACTTGACCTCTCTGGACTCCAAGCAGTCCTCTAGGACTCAAGTTGGAGAACAGTTGATGATCTGTATTTAGTAGAGGGAGTTTCTCACTAGCAATTCCCTTCATCTAGTAAATCATAGGTGCCACAGATCTGTACCTTAACTCCCTAAATAGGTGGTGATGTAGAAAACAAGTCCATTCAAAGAAAATGAGTTAGTGACTATGACTGGGGATTACATAAAGAAATATAATATAATATAATGTAATATAATATAATACAATATAACATAGCATAATATAATATAATATAACAAAATATAATATAATGTATGATTTATATTATATATCTGTGTGTGTATATATATGTGTATATATACATATATATATGTGTACACACACACACACACACACACACACACACATATATGTATATATCAGTTCACTTAAGTCTCACAAACAACCCTGTGAGGCAGGCACAAATATCATTATCTCCACATTGAAGATGAGAAAGGTGAGGCTCAGAGAGGTGACTTGCCCATGGTCACTTGGCTAGGAAGTATTTGATGCTTCATTTGAACCCAGGTCCTCTTGACTCCACATCCAGTGCTCTCTCCTCTGTGCCACAAATTCTTGGATTCTGGAATTTCCAGCTTCTAGAAGCATTTATTTGGGTAGTGACTTAGGAATGTGGTTGCAATGGCAACATCACCACAATTTCTCCCCATCTACTTGGTTCCAGCTTAAGTAGGGAGTGGATTTCCTGTATGACAACTTCATTTGCCCCACTTTCTACTTATTAGCATTCTTTCCCTCTTGAAATTGCCATGTATGTAGTTTATATTTTCTTACAGGTGTTTTTTTTTTTCCCTCAGTAGAATGGAAGTTCCTTGAGGGCAGGGACTTATCTTGTATTCACAGGTACCTCAGATATAGCAGTTGCATAACAAATGCTTGTTTAATTGAATTGATTAAGTTAGAGTTTAAAACTGTATCCCCATTATGATGAGCTAATAATCTCTTGAAAGATGGATGTCAAGGGAGGATAGGCAATTTGGAGCTGGAATGAAAAAGAAATAAACCATTCACAGCCCCACTGAGTTTTAACTATGCTTTGGGGAAGCATTGAGTGAATAAATAATCTTCCCTCCTCCCTCCCTCCCTTCCTTCCTTCCTTCTATTTTTCCTTCCTTCTTTCTTTCCTTCCTTCCTTCCTTCCTTCCTTCCTCCCTTCCTCCCTTCCTCCCTTCCTTCCTTCCTCCCTCCCTCCCTCCCTTCCTCCTTCCTTCTCTTCCTTTCTACTCCTTTCTTACTTCCTACTCCTTCCTTCCATAGTGTGGAAAACAAAAAGCGTCCATAAATCATTTAAATAACGTGGTCAGATCAGGGAGCTATGTCAGGCCTTAAACTGTTGAGATTTTTAGGGGCTCTAAATTGAGCCTTTGAGTGTTGCTGTGGTAACTGGTATTCATAGAATCATAGTTTTTGAGATGGAAGGGACCTTCATAATCACCTAGCCCAACTCCTATTGGCACATCTTCAGTGAATTTTTGGCATGCTGAATTCTCAACATTTTGATTTGAATTTGGCTTAAAAACAAAATAAAACAACTTGGAAAAAAAATTTTTTTTGAGGCTTACTGAAGCTGATATAATAGCATATTTCCAAAGCAGGCAGGCTTGGAATTATTATTTAGAGGAAAGATGTGGGAAAGTACGGTGGGATGGGGTGGGGGGACTTATATCAACCTCTTCCCAGTCAGGCATTCTTAACCGATCAACACCAAAGCGTCACACTGAGGACACTTGTTATTCTTTCCCTTTTTTGAATCCATGTCTTACTGCTCAGATGATGACTTGTGGCCCTTTACAGAGCTTCAGAATAAGCAACCAGTCATCCAGGAGCTCTGAAATTATTTTGTCATTGGCAGGGTTTGCTTTAATTTCTCCAACTGAAGCTCAGAGGATCATGGAGGCATATCTCATTCAGTTAATTTCAGTTAATCATGGGATACTTGAATGCATCCTTTCAATACTAGATAAGGCATTGCTTTTTTTTTTTTCTAAGTGCATACTTCTAGTGTAGCTAGCTTTTTTAATTTACACTAGTGGGGACAGGGAGAACATGGCTAGAACTTCTTGAAATCTGGGGTTAGGAAAACAAAAACTGTTAGCAAGTAGCTAAGTAGCTAGAAGGTTGGAGATTTCATATTTCATTTCTTTCTTGGTATAGGTTCTAATGAGCTGAAACAGGAAGATGATTAGCAAAGTTGGATAATGAAAGAATCGAAGTAACTCCATAGAATGAATAATTATTCTCTCAATAAATGAGGAGTGTTTTAGAATTGAATGAAAAAGTGAATGTGGACCAAAGACTCCTTTCTCCTATCCCTGTTCTTGTTAAAGAATGAGGGTCATCTAAGTGTAGCTGAGTTTGTTTTGTTTTTATCCCTCTTTCTTTAAAAAAATCCTATTCCCATCAGGCAGAAGGCCAACCAGCTGGATTTAGAGCCTAGGGACCAGGAAGATGGCCTAGGGTCAATAACTTTCAATTTGTTGAAAGTACTCTCTGACCTTGCTCTGGGAAATCATTACTTGGCTATATTAGAATTCCTGAAAGGACAGATAGGTAACTTTGAAGGAAGCTGACTGTAAGTGTGGTGGAGGGGTAGAAGACACTGGCCAAAGTGAGAACTCTTTGAGAGTTTAGAGGAACAGTGCGCCCTTTTACCTAAGGGATAAATATGACTGCCCCCAAATTCTGTCTATCTATAGAAAGTAGATGGGAGGGCTGCTGGTTGTGGCCTTCTTATGAACCAGACTCAGTGACATACTGATGATGCTTTAGGTTGCTTTGAGGGGTAAGAGAATTTTGGTTTGTAATTTGATGTAGTATTAGAAAAAGCATGTTGACTCTTCCATGTGTGGTCTTCCTGGTGACTCCCTGTATTCCAAGGGTTCTTAACCTGGAAGGGGCAGGTGAGGGGCTGTGAATTTAAAAAAAAATATTTTGAGAACTGGCTGTGTAATTGGCTTCCTTTGTAATTCTACATATTTTATTTTATGTGTTAAAATCCATTATTCTGGGGCAGTGAGGTGGCACATTGGATAGAGCATCAGCCCTGGAATCAGGATTACCTGAGTTCAAATGTGACCTCAGACATTTACTAGCTGAGTGACCCTGGGCAAGTCAATTAATCCTGATTGCCTTCCTGTGTTCCCCCCCCCCCAAAAAAAAAGAAAGAAAAGGAAAAAATCCATCATTCTGAGAAGGGTGAATAGGCTTCACCAGATACCGTCAAAAGGTCCTAGGACACAAAAGAGTTTAAGAACCCCCTGATCTTAGTTTTCAAGGGTCTGTATTGGCAGTGAGAGGAGGACTCAAGCTTCTTGAAATACTGAAAATCAAATAAACAACCGACAATTTCCTCAGTGCCCTCTTCTACATCTGCATGAGGCTCCTTTGCCTTTTGGTTTTGTTTTAACTATATTAAAAATAATGAAAGAAATTTACTTATTTATTTTGGTTCTGCTCGTCTTGCTCTGCATGACAACTCACACATATTTATTAATCACCTACTGTGTGCCAGGTGGTGGCATATGAAGACAAAAGGGAAGCAGTTCCTTGAGCTTGTGCTTTAATGGGAGAAAGATGTAAGTAGATTGGTATGTACAAAATAGGCAGCTGGTGATGGGGGAGGGGGAGGGGAGGAGCAGAAATAATAAGCCAGAGATGCTTATTAAGTTCCTACTATGTGCCAGGCACTGTGATAAGCTCTTTGGGTTCAACAAGAGGCAAAAGTCCCTGCCCTCAAGGAGCTTACAGTCTAGTGGGGGAGACAACTTTGGAACATACATACAAAGCAAGCTATATGCAGGATAAATAGGAAATAATTGACGGAAGGAAGACACTAGAATTTTTTTTTTTTTTGGTGAGGCAATCAGGGTTAAGTGACTTGCCCAGGGTCACACAGCTAGTGAGTGTCATATGTCTGAGGCCAGATTTTTGGACGTGGGTCCTCCTGACTCCAGGGCTGGTGCTCTATCCACTGTGCCACCTAACTGCCCCTAGGAAGACATTAGAATTAAAAGGGACTGGAAGAGGCTTCCTGTAAAGGATGGGACTTAACGGCAAGCCAGGGAAGTCAGTAGGCTGAGTTGAGGAGGGGGAATATTCCAGGCATAGGGGATAACAGGAGAACATGCCAGGAGCCAAGAAATGGAACATCTGGTAGAACAACCAGGAGGCCAGGATTATTGGATCAAAGAGGGATCAGGAAAGGCCTTTTGTAGTAGGAGATGGCATTTGAGCTGGGCTTTGAAGAAGCTAAGAGGGTAGAGATGAGGAGGGCTGGTGAATGCCAGGCATGGAAGACAGCCCAAGATTGAATGATTTTTAATAATATTAGTAAAAGCAATAGAAATATAACCCTAATATTAATTAGATATGTTATAATAGGGGGTTCCTTTTAGCTATGGAATGGGCTAGATTGATGCTGAGGTCACTTCCAACTCAGCAGTCTCTCATTTCTGTGAATAATCTCTTTCTTTAAAATTAAAGTTTTATTTCCCCATCTCCCCCCCCCCACCATTAACAAGCATCTATTTTCTCTCCCCCAGTGGGAAAAAAAAAAGAAAAACAAAGCCCTTGTAATGAATAAATGTAGTCAAGCAAAACAAATTTTCACATTGGACATGTGGAGAAATATATGTCTCATTCTGCATCTCAGATCTCTATCATCTTTATTAATAATATTCCACATATCTATAGTGCATTTAGCACATAGCCTTCAAGGTTTATAAAGCTCCTTCCTTCCAACAAATCCACCAGGGCAGCTATTATTATACCATTGTATAGATGAGAAAACTGAGGCACACAGAGTGCCTTAGCTGGGATCACGTGGCTAGGAAGTGGTGTAACCAGGATTCCCTCTCAGGTCTTGTGAACGGAAGGTCAGCAAGTCCTACTTTTTTGCCTCTCAGTGCCCCAGAAGGAGATTTTCTTTTATTATAACCCCAAATAAAATGAACATTCTTTTGGCACTGCTAAGCATCCCCCTCCTCCTCTCAGTCCCCTTGTTGATAAAAACACAAAAGGAGCTCCAAGGGCTCCTGCTGACCTGAGCCACTTCATTACCATTTAGACCCCCTTACCATGCACAGTCTCAATGTTGCTTTTTCATGAGCTGCAGGAATAATGCTGTCTAATGCTCCTCCTCCAAACAATGGTTCTTTTATCCATTTTTTTCCTAGGCAGTATCCCATACAATGCAATCTTGTCTTTTCCATTGGTTTAAGCCGGAGAATGTTATGAATATTGCCAGGTTGGCTTTTACTTGACATTTAAAATCTGCATGTTGGTTCTTTATTCTATACTTGGTTTAGTCTCAATCTTTAAGGTGTGGGGGGTGGGGTGTGAGTGTGTAGAAATGGGGTGAGTGACTTTTTAGAACCCTCTCAAGAGTAAAAACAAAGCTTTTCAACCCAATTCAACCCTTTATTATCTTGGGCTGTCTCCCATGCCCAGAATTTACCAGCTTTCCTTCCTTCTACCCCTTAGAATCCCTTTATTGTCAATAGTTAGTGTGAGAGAAGGAATAAAAAAGAAGACAGACACCCCCCCAAAAAAATTAGATCTGGAGTGGGGTTGGGTGGCTAATAATTTATGTGGAAAAAGAATTGAGGGACTTCTATGGGTATCTCTCCTGTTCTGGGCAACCTGGGGAAATGCTGGTGGAACAGGGAGGTTTCAGTAGTACAGCTGACAATCTTTAGTAGCAGGGACAAGAGGAAATAGTGTCTCACTCCCTTCCCCCTCAGCTTTTTTTTTTTTTTTGACTCCTGGGAACTGGAGCTAGAAGATTAAGAAAAAAAAAAAGCTGGAATGTACTTGATTTGGGTCCCCAGTGGCTCCTTCTGACCCAGCTCCAAATTAGCCTTTTGTTTGGATGAGCCTCAGCCAGACCCTGGCAGATTGACTCTGAAGTGGTTGAACTTGCTGGAATCAAGGGGATGTCCATAGTTGTCATGATGCTATTAGTGAGTAATTCCTCATACACAGTTTTACATCTCCCACCTCTGGATCTTTGCCCAGGTGGTTACCCTGATGTTGGGAATACATTCCCTTTTCCCCTTCACCTCTTAAAATTTCTAACTTCCTTTAAAGAAAAAAATGGCTTGAAAAACCCCTCCATATCAGCAGTAATTCATCTGTAATTTAGAATTTTAGGCACATGCCTGGGACACTGAGACGATGAATGATTTGCTCAGGGTGAGACAGCCAGGATAAGTCAATATCAGCATTTGAACCCCGATCTCCCTGACTCTAGACCCTCTATACACTGTTCCATACTTCTTTTCCTGAAGCATCCATCAAAACATACTTGGAATACCACTTCTTACAGGAAGCCTTTAATCTCTCTACTTGTTAAATTGCTTTATGTAACTATGTATTACCTGTATACCCTTCCAGTTCCTTACAGGCAAGGATTGTGGTGTTTTTGTTTTGGGGTCCCCATATAATAGTTGCCTAATAGATGTTCGTTGAATGGAATTTTGCAGAATTTCTTATCCTTCGCATGTTGACTTTCATAGAGGAAACTAATATCATTGAATCATTACTGGAAGGCAATGCTGTGGGTTTTTTTCTAATTGGATTTGCATAAGGCCCTCCACAGTTTCTCCCTTCCTCCTTTGAAGGGCATTTGTTTACAAGACAGATGGGTGTATGTATGTGTGTGGGGAGGGTTAGGTTGGGAGAATGGGGTGTAGTCTCTTGTGTACAGAACAGATGGGAGCCTGTGAACCTGGACTCATTAGTGCACAGATCTAACTGCCTTCACCAGTGGTAGATAAATAAAACTTACTTATACTAAGCCTCATGAATGTTTTTGTTAATTGAAATAGAAGTATTTTTTGTTGATCTAAATAGAAGTATTACTGTTGCTCTAGCTACCTAGAACAAGAAAAGGAAAAATCCTGCTTAGATCTCTGGAGAGTGAGCTTGATATAATGGAAAGAATACTGGCCTTGAACAAGATGGAAGACTTGGGCTTCCATGCCCTGGTTCTACCATTTACTTACCAGCTCTACAAGTTGGATAAATTAGTCATCTTTAGTTTCCTCCTCTGGAAAGTGGAGGTGATTATATTTGTGCTGCCTTCAGAATCACTTGGTTGTCATGAGGGTAAAATGAGATAATGGTCAAAAACCACAAATCCTTTGGTGGCTTTAAGATCTTTTCTCTAAGGTTATCCTTGCAAAAATGCAGATTGCAACCTACTCATGTCTTTTTATTCCCTGTGACTCTTGCTTCATGGAAATTTAAGTGGCAAGATGGTAACCAGAAAGCAAAACATCCATAGTGGTTTTCTTCCTGGATCTTCATTGTTTTCCTTCTTCAAACCCTGATGATGCTTGGAGTCTGGGCTACTGTAGATTGCCTTGTATTGTTTATTAATTATCTTATCTTCATTTGTCTTAGCCTCAACTAGAGTTCTTAGCCTGGAATTCACGAACTTGGGTTTTAAAAAGAAAATCGATAGTTTTATATCAATAAAATTGGTTTTCTCTGTAATCCTATGGATTTTATTTAAAGACATTATCCAGAGAAGAAGTCCATAGGCTTGAGCAGACTGCCAGAGGGATCAGCGACATAGACACACAAAGGTTTTGAATCCTTGCTCAAAGACATCCAGTACGTCTGTTGTTATACGGGCACCACAGTATCTCAGTGGGTACATCCAATCCAACAAGCCTTCTTGTTGTTTGCAATTCTTGTCCTTGACTTTCCATAATTCCTTCCTAGAGGTTCTACTCAATGCATTGGAGGCCATTCCCTGTCTTTTAACTTCTTCTATCAATAAGTGTGAAATTGGGACTCTTTATCTGTGACTTCTTTTTTAGGCAGTTGGGGTTAAGTGACTTGTCCAGGGTCACACAGCTAGTAAGTGTCAAGTGTTTGGTCTGAGGCCGAATCTGAACTCGGGTCCTCCTAACTTTAGGGCTGGTGCTCTATCCACTGCGCCACCTAGCTGCCCCTATCTGTGACTTTTCAGGCTGATCCCTTTTGAGTGGCCATGGATTTCACCGAGGAAGTCGGATAGTGTTCCAGGGTTCCATGCACACACCCCAGTGTCCTCCATGAAAGGATTTTAGGATCATCGAAATAGCTGTACTATTTCCCAAATACCTCTTTTCCTGTTCTCTTCTTCCTATTCAATTCTGGGCCCAGCTCCTTTTCTATATGTAGCAGCTGTCCAAGGTATGAGTACTGGTAGACTAACCCAATGGGTTGCTCCTCCATTGGCATGTGATTATGTTGGCAGCTCATTATGTTGGCACTGTGCTGTTTTATTGTTTTGTTGTTGTTTACAAAAAAAATTTCAATCCATGGAATAAAGTATAGTGTTAAACACTGTCTTCCAACAAGGTGTTTGCCATATGTATGCTAAGATCATGTAAGATTCCTTTATGGATACAGCCTTCATCCAACCTCAGAGATAATTTGGTTCAGTGATCCTGAGTGTCAGTATCACACAAGACACCAAACAGAGACATATGCTCACCACAGGTGTTTGACACTCATAGCAAATGTCCTGTCCAATGTCCAGTTAGAAGAAATGTTCCTTATAGATGATGAGGTTTTTTTTTCAGATTCTCCTATTTTTTTATTTGTTAAAATTAATTTCTTTATTTTTAGTTTTCAACATTCACTTCCATAAGATTTTGAGTTTTATATTTTCTCCCCTTCCATCTCTTCTCCCCTCCCCAAGACAGTGTGCCATTTGATATAGACTCTACACATACATTCATATTAAAGATATTTTCACATTAGTCATGTTGTAAAGAAGAATTAGAACCAATGGGAGGAACCATGTGAAAGAAGAAACAAAACAACAACAAAAAGGAGAGCAAATAGTATGCTTCCATCTGCATTCAGACTCCATAGTCCTTTCTCTGGATGTGGATAGCATTTTCCATCATGAGTCTTTTGGACTTGTCTTAAATCCTTGCATTGCTGAGAAGGATTAAGTCTATTAAAGTTAGTCATCACACAATGTGATTATCACTGTGTATAATATTCTCCTGGTTCTGCTCACTTCACTCAGCATCAGTTCATATAAGTCTTTCCAGGTTTTTCTGAAGTCCACATGCTCATCATTTCTTATAGCACAATAGTATTCCATTACATTTATATACCACAACTTGTTCAGCCATTCCCCAATGGATGGGCATACCCCCAATTTCCAATTCTTTGCCACCACAAAAAGAGCTGCTGTAAATATTTTTGTACATGTGGGTCCTTTTTCCATTTTTATGATCTCTTTGGGATACAGACCTAGTAGTAGTATTTCTGGGTGAAAGGGTATGCACAATTTTATTGCCCTTTGGGCATAGTTCCAAACTGCTCACCAGAATGGTTGGATCAGTTCACAACTCTACCAATTGCATTAGTGTTCCAATTTTCCCATATCTTCTCCAGTATTTATCATTTTCCTGTTTTGCCATGGTAGCCAATCTGATAAGTGTGATATAGTACCTCTGAGTTGTTTTGATTTGTATTTCTCTAATCAACAGTGATTTAGAGCATTTTTCCATATGACTATAGATAGCTTTAATTTCTTCCTCTGAAAACTGCCTGTTCATATCCTTTGACCATTTATCAATTGGGGAATGACTTGTATTGTTGTAAATTTGATTCAGTTCTCTATATATTTTAGAAATGAGGCCTTTCTCGGAGATACTGGCTGTAAAAATTGTTTCCCAATTTTACTTCCCTTTCAATCTTGGTTGCATTAGCTTTGTTTGTACAAAACTTTTTTAATTTAATGTAATCAAAATCATCCATTTTGCATTTCATAATGTTCTCTGTCTCTTGTTTGGTCATAAATGCTTCCCTTCTCCATAGATCTGACAGGAAAACTATTCCTTGCTCTCCTAGTTTGCTTATAGTATCAGCCTTTATATCTAAATTGTTTATCCATTTTGATTTTATCTTGGTATAGGGTGTAAGATGTTGGTCTATGCCTAGTTTCTGCCATACTATTTTCCAGTTTTCCTGACATTTTTTGTTAAATAGTGAGTTTTTATCCCAGAAGCTGGAATCTTTGGGTTTATCAAACAGTAGATTACTATAGTCATTGACTATTTGTGTCTTGTGTACCTAACCTGTTTCACTGATCTACCACTCTTTCTTAGCAAGTACCAAGTAATTTTGATGGTTGTTGCCTTGTAATACCATTTAAGATCTGGTATGGCTCTAGGTTACCTTCCCTTGCATTTCTTAGATACTCCTATTGGTGAGGGACATCATACCTAGAATTGGTATGAATTGGTAGAATATGGAACATTACAATACTATAGGGCATTCCTCATAATTCCACATAGGAAAAACCAAAGGGATGAATGGTAATCCATATTCTTAATGAATTCACCCAGTTTCAACTTACATTCTAGAAGATACATATTATGTGTTTGACTCTTATTTGGGATGAGTTTTAATTCATTTTTTACAGCTACGGTAGAAAACTCATTTGTTTAATTTACAAAAATAACTGAAGCAGATACTTGTGGGGTAATTAAAAAGTGTGCCATCTTCAATCCAACTTATTAACTATGATATTTGGGAAATATTTTTGTATTTTATCATGTATAGCTCAAAGTGAGACATGTTTAAGAATTCTTTTAAGAAATATTTTAGATACTCTTTTTTCAGCAAATACATAATTATTTTTTAACAAAACCAGTATTTTAAAATTTTTAATGTTCATATGCTTAACAAAAATTAATGATGCTATTTCAGAGAGGTTACTGTCAGAAATTTAAATTATTGGGCCATACAGCTGACTTAATCTTCTTCTTTCCTTCCCGGTTTATTTATTGACTGGAAAAGAGAGAAACGCTTTCTTGCTTTTAAGTATTGTTTCCAATAGTCTAAAATAAACAGGTTTCCCTTATCCCATGATAATATTTGTGAACTTTAATGGATCTTAAATCAAATGCGTAGGATGAGTTTTTTTTCAAAGCACTTAACATGTAAAATGCAATTTAATATTTTAAAAAAACTATTTTGAGGATGAGAAAACCACTTTTCTTCTGCCATCCTACCCTTGGTTGTCATTATACATTTAGACTTTTCTGGTTCTTCTAGAGTTGAAGATAAAAACCTGGGAGTGGAGTGGGAGAGAGTGATTTAAATGTCAAAACTGTCTTGGGTAAAGGAGGCACATTTACATGGATAGAAACCAACTAGTAATTTGATCCAGGTACAGTAGCTATTAATGGAACAGAGGATGTGTGAAGGGCAGCCCTTTTATTCCAGGCTATGCTGATTGCGTACATATCAAGTGACATTTCAGTCAAATGAAGATCATTAAAGACAGGGATGCTATCAGCAATAAGGTTTATGTTACAAGAATTTTTTCCTTAAAAGTCACACACACCTTTAAGCTAGCTTCCTCACTTTACAGGCGCTGGAAGGGTTCGGAATTTGCCCATCCCAAGTTTGCTTCCTTACTCTGGTTAATCAGTGAGCAAACCCAAGGTTAATGTGACTATTGAGAGAGAATACATTGTTACCGAGGGACCATTGATCTTGTCCAAAATTCTACAACAAAATATGGGATTGTCCTAAGGTCAGAGTACTTAGCTATTTCAAGGGTGTGGGTATTCTGTCTCTCACATAGAATGCAATGAATCAATACAGTAGCTAGTTTTTCAGAGTTGCTGTGGGCCAGAAAGATGTATCACCCTCAGACAACATAGTGACTGATTAGCCTTTTTTGTTCTTAGCCAATCTTCGCTCCTCAGAAAGTAGATGTATAATCTGTTATTGGGCTTGCCCTCAAAGCCTTTTCAGCTGGGTGGTGAGTTCAAATCCATCCTCAGACACTTATTAGCTGTGTGGCCCTGGGCAAGTCACTTAGCCCTGTTTGCCTCGGTTTCTTCTTCTGTAAGATGAGCTGGAGAAGGAAATGGCAAACCACTCCAGTATCTTTGCCAAGAAAACCCCAAAATGGGGTCACAAAGAGTCATTCTGAAATGACTGCACAACACCAAAAAAGCCCTGCCAGAGCTTATGTTATGCTTCACTGGCATAGGATTTGATAACCCAGGATCCCCGCCTTGCCAGACTGAGATACCTGAAAAGGGCCTTAGTGGAAGGAACATATTCAGTATTTCCTTAAACTATAAAAGCATCTTGAATTGCAGAACCTGTGCAAAAGTTAACACAGTGTGAAGTGGTAACAATCATTTTATTGCAGATATGGTCCAGTCAAACTAGATGATTAGCTATTCCCTGACCTGAGCATTCATTCCCCTGCCTTTGTTCTCCAAAGCCATCCCTCATGCCTAGAACGCAAGCTTCTGTCCTCTCTTCTCTCCCGTCCGTGCTCAGTTCAGGTAACCCGTCATCCATGACGCCTTCTTTTCTTTCTGGAAACTGTTCTCTCTGAAAAACGTCCTGGAGCTCTTGGCTGGATCTCTTCTTGGTAGCATCCTTAGGTACCCTCAATGAGCTCTTTGAGAGGTTAGGAAAAGCCTTTTTTTTCCCCATCGATATATCCTGGTGCCTAATAGAATATGTTGAACATAATAGATATTTAATGTTTGTTAAATTGAAGGTTGAGAGGCCGTATTGTGTGTGTGTGTGGGGGGGGGTTTCATTGTCAGCCTCATTTAACTTGCTGTAAGGACCACAGAAGGGACCTCAGATGCCATCTTGCCCAGCAGCCAGGGAATGGCCAAGTAAGTAGCTCTGGGTCTTTGGCCCATTATTTCCTTCTTGCTGCCTCCTTTCAAAATGCCTTTCGGTGGGGGGCAGGGTTTGGGCAGCCCTTGCCTTATGTTTGTCCTTGGCATTTTGCCAGAGTTTTGACAGGCCCCAGGCGACATGGAAGTTTGCCAGCTGCTGGGCCCTGGTTGTTGTATTTGGAACCCTGAAGTAAGAGTTTACATACCTTCCTCTCTCTTTCCCCAGCCAATAGGATTTCACTTGGTATCTGACGACAATTTTGTCGTTCAGTAGCATCCAGCTCTCCATGACCCCTTTTGGGTTTTTCTTGCTGAGGCAAACAGGGTGAAGTGGCTTGTCCAGGGTTACCCAGCTAGTGTTTGAGGCCAGATTTGAACTCAGGAAGATGAGTCTTCCTGACTTCAGACCCGGCCTTCTATTCACTGCCCTAACTGCCACATACAGATGTGATTTTGTTAGTGATTATTCGGTCTCTAGCACAAAGTTGCATGGGTTTAAGAATTGAGGAAACTGGGGCAGTTAGGTGGCGCAGTGGATAGAGTTCTGGCCTTGGAGTTAGGAGGACCTGAGTTCAAATCGGACCTCAGACACTTGACACTATGTGACCCTGGGCAATTCACTGAACCCTGATTGCCTCATCAAAAAGCCAAAAAAAAAAAAAAAAAGAATTGAGGAAACTTTTTTTTTAAGGGACTGAGGGGATCATCAGGGGTCATCTGATGTGAGATTAGAGGTGATTTCTTCAGACAGCTTGTATGAGTACCTTCTTTCTTTAAAAAAAATTATGTCACATTTGTAGCAGATTCTAATAAATGAAACTATTTAAGGAGTAAAATATCTAAATGCAACCCTAATACTTGAACTATTTACTATTTGATGAAAAAGAAAAACTGTAATGTTAGACCACATATTATAGTCAAGGAAACAAAAAACCATGTGGCATGGTCTGTTCATTCTATCTAATTCAGTCTGTATACATCTCTGAAATTTGTCTTTGCATTTTTAAAATTAAAGCCATTTGTATACCCTCAGAAAAGTCTTTCCGTAATTTCCTCTTATTCTTTGAATTTTTTAGTTTCTACATCATCATACTATTCCATTAGATTAACAATCACTCCTATTCCAGCTGTGATTTCATTGGAATAGGGAACTCCCAGTGAGCAAACTCCCTCTATTAATGTAGATTGGCCCCTCTTAGAGAGTTGCCTGAGTCACTGAGAAGTTAATTGACTTGTTTTGAGTCACACAACCAATATACATGATAAAATGCTTTATACATTAATATATTATAATACAATACATCACTGAGCAGCTAGGTAGCACAGAGATCTGAAATCGGGAAGACCCAAGTTCAAATCTGGCCTTAAATTCTGAGCCTTAAGTTTTGCTAAACTTCTGTCTGCCTCAGTTTCCTCTTCTGAAAGATAAGGATAATAATAGCACTTATCTCTGAGGGTTGTTATGAGGAGCAAATGAAATGCTATTTGTAAAGAGTTTTACAAACCTTAAGGTATCATATAAATGCTAATTATTGCTATTGTTATACCATAATGTCAACTGTTTCATGATTGGACATGTAAATTGTTTTTAGTTTTTCACTATTACATATAAAGCATTTATGAATATTTTTAACACTATAAGTTCCTTTTTTTCTTTAATGATATTTTTAGTGTAAAGTCTAAGCATCGACATTATTTTGTGGCCCGTATTATTTATTGATAGATTGTTTACACAAGTCCATAGTCCTACCAGCAATACCAGTTTTTCTGCAGGTCTACCCACATGGAGTTTTTATTTTGTGACCCCCTCCCCCAGTTTGCTCATTTCTTTTCACTATTTAGGATGGAGATCTAATCAAGACCTTTACCTACATGAGGCCTTTCATGGTCTCCTCCTCCCAGTAGTTACTGTTCTTTTAAGTTCCTTTGAAGTCATTTGTATCTTCTTTGTATTTAGTTACTTGAATATATGATGTGCCATTTAATTAGACTGTAAGATCCTTGAAGACAAGGGGCTGTTTTCTCCTCTAGCTTTCCAAGCACTTTGTGATGAAGTCCTTATCCCTATAGTTGGAGTCCTTGGTTTTATTGAGCATTGTGGCATTATGTTCAATTGCTTCTGGGCCATGTCTACCTAATCTGTTGCACTAATTGATTTTTTTCATTTTTAAAAAAAAATTTTTAATGATTACTGCTTTGTAATATAGTGTGGGCAGCTAGGTGGCACAGTGGATAGAGAGGTGGGCTTGGAGTTGGGAAGACTCATCTACCTGAGTTCAAATGTGGCCTCAGACACTACTAGCTGTGTGACCCTGGGTAAGTCGCTTAACCCTGTTTGCCTCAGTTTCCTTGTCTGTAAAATGAGCTGGAAAAGGAAATGGCAAACCACTCTAGTATCTTTACCAAGAAAACCCCAAATAGGGTCACAAAGAGTTGGACATGATTGAACAACAACAGCAATATAATATGAGGTCTGGTAAGTCAAGGCTCCCTTCCTTCTTAATTTTTTTTTTCATTATTTCTGTTGTCATTCTTTCCCCTTAGTTCCTGCAGATGAATTTTGTTATAATTTTGTCCAGTTTTATAAAGTAACCCTTTGGTAGTTTGATATGGTACTGAATCTGTAAATTAAATTAGGCAATATTATCATTTTTGTTATTTTGGCATGACCCAAAATAATTTATTTCTAGCTATTTAGATCTATTTTCATTTTTGTAAAGAGTATTTTGTAGTTGTATCCATATACTTCCTGGGTGAATCTTGTTACTGGGTTCCCAGATATTTTATACATTCTGTAGTTATTTTGAAAGAATTTCTTTTTCTAACTCTCGGTTGCATTTATTTCTCTAAGATGAGGGACTTATATTTGATGATCTCTGAGGTCCCTTTCAACTCCATAATTCTTTGCACAATCTGTCTTGACACATTGGTTGGAAATGAGTTTTAGAATAGCCTCTGTCCGTGGAAGCGTCATAAGGCAGCATGGCATCGTGGATAGAACCAGTGACTGACTTCAAGTCAGTAAGACCTAGGTTCAATGCCCACTTCAGACCCTTAATAGCTGTAGGGCCCTGTGTAAGTCACTTCACTACTCTGTGCCTCAGTTTCCTCATCATTAAAAGCAGGGGATGGAACTCAGTGGCCTCTGAAGTCTTTTCTAGCACTAAGTCTGTGATTTTATGCTTAAGTCTTTTGGGAATTGAGGAACCAAGAGAAACTCAACAAAGGGATGTTTTTGTTTTTAGTTGCTTTGCAACTCTGAGTAATGAGCTAATGTCAGCTTGAAGTTTGGATGGTGTAGCAGGCTATGGGTGGAGAACCTGCAGCCTTGAGGCCACATGTGGCCTTCTAGGTCCTTAGGTTTGGTTTTTTGACTGAGTTCAGGTTGGGATTTGTTCTGTGAAGTTTGGATTCAATCAGAGGGCCCCACTTGAGGACCTAGAGGGACACATGTGGCCTTGAAGCCAGAAGTTCCCCACCCTTGGAGCCAAAGGGAGAATTAAGTGCATGCATTCAGATTTTTACTATACATTCACATAATTTAAATCTTTTATAGTTTTTTCCTTTAAGTTATTGTGTCATTGTCTAAATTTGTTTTCCTAGTACTGCTTACCTCAGTGTACATCAATTCATACATATCCTGTGTTGCTCTGAATCCACCCCTTTCATCATTTTTTATGGTGCGATAATTTTCTGTTACATCTATATGTCATAATTCAGCCATTCCCAAATTGATGGGTACCCACTTTGTTTCTAGTTCTTTGATAGAACAAAAAATGATGCTTAAATATTTTTATACACATGGGTCCATTTCCCTGTTTTTCCTCAATAAATTTTAAGGTAGCTATATAACCAAGGATTTGGAGATTTATTTACTGTGTTAGGATATCAGCAAGTAAAGTGAACATCTCTTGTAACTGCCTATTTATTACTGAATTTTCAGATTAATTTTACAGTAGTATTTACTCCAATAACATTTTAAAATTTTATAGCAAAGACTATAAAAATTAGCCCGTGTCCAGAATTCCTAGTACCCTTGGCTGGTTGTTGGCCAGTACCATTTGTTTAGCTAATCAAGACAAGCCCTTGCCTGATGCTTAGAGAGTCCTGCTGTTAATCTGACTATAGAACAGGGATTGGTTTTAAATTTGAAAAAATGGAGTATTTCAGGTCTTAGCCTTTTATATCCTTTGTGCAACTTTATAGTTATCATCCCACAAGAACACACACAATTTTGCACCTTGCTAATTTTCCGTATTGTGAGTTACTGCCAAAATGGTATCAAAAGGAGAAAGTTACTTGTGTTTCAGGAGTCAATTTCAAGCTTTTACTTTCTGTAAGAATATATGTGTTCTGTATAACCTATATCAAATTGCTTTTCTTCTCAATGAGGGAGAGAATTTGAAACTCAAAAATTTAGAAATGAATGTTAAAAATTATTTTTACATGTAATTAGGGAAAATGAAATATCAAATTAAAAAAAGAATATGTGTTCTAAGTTATGGTATACGAATGTGATGGAATCTTACTGTGCTATAAGAAATGGTGAAGGGGATAATTTCAGAGAAACCTGGGAAGACTTGTATAAACTGATATAGAGTGAAGGGAACACAACCAGGAGAACAATTTATGCAAAGAAAACAATGTTGTAAAGACAAACAACTTTGAAAGACATGGGATCTCTGTTCACCATTATGATTAATCACAATCCAAAGAACTCATGATGAAACACGCCGTCCACTATCTGACAGAGAGCTGATGGACCCAGAGTGCAGATTAAGACATATTTTTCCTGGTAAGACCAATGCAGGAATTTGCCTTGCTTAACTCTACATGTTTGTAAGAAAGATTTTGCTTTCTCAATGGGGTGGGGGAGTAGAAGTGGTGGGAAGAAAAGGTGGATCTTCATTTGAAAACAAAACACAATTTAATTTTAAAGAAAGAATATATGTGTCCTGTAGAAGGACTTTGTAGGGTAATACAAAATATAAAATTTAGCTTTAAGACTAACATGCTGAATGCATTATTGGAATTTTATCGGCATAGAGAGCCTCCACAAAATCCTTCAACCAGTGCAGGTTGGCACCATTTTTACATTTTATAGTCTTAGAGAGTTACCTAAAGCTTTGAGAAGTGACTTGCTCAGGGCCACATATTATCCAAGGTGAAATTTGAACCTCAGACTCCCAGGCCAGCTCTCTGGTCACTGCAATATGCTTTAAAAACAAAAAGGTTTATATGACTGCAAATGTATAATGAATATCATATTGTTTGCCTTCTCAGTGGGTAAGGGCCAGAGGGAGAGAGAGAATTTGGAACTCAAAATGTTAAAAATAAAAAGAATGTTAAAAAAGGAAGGGGGTGTCAAGTTGTCTGTAATGAAGAGTTGCTGTTTCATGCCCAGTCCTCTTTCTGTTCTTTACATAAAAGAATGTTCATATTAATGGTCTATTGTCAAGTATAGAATAGAAAAGTTATTTTTTAAAGCTTCCAAAAAAATAATGTATGTTCACTGTTCTGCTCTGCAGGAAGGCTCAGTAAACATGAGTTGGTCGATGCTGGAAGCTGTTGATGTTGTGAATTTCCAACTTCAAATGACTTCATAATTGATCATTCCATTATGGGGCAATTAGAAGTCTTCAGGCTCTTTTTAAATAGTGCTTTCTGGCCAAAGCTGTTACCTATGCATTAGAGATAGTGGAGCTGGGGAAACTCAAAATTGGGGACAGTTTATGTAATTTTTAATGGAAGAGAGAACGCCTTGTTCTTTCTCCATGAATGGCTTTACTCAGGAACCTCAGGTTTATATTTTCAGCCTGCCATCAGGAAATAGCCTTAATGATAACATGGAGTCCTTCTATAATGATTGCAAAGTGGCTTGCAGTCCCCTGGTAGTCGGCATCATCACCCCCATTTCACAGCAGTGGAAACTGAGACAGGGATGTTAAATGATTGAGGGGCAGCTGCTCTGCGTGTAAACTGGGATTAGGCTCTCGAGATATTCTGCATGGGAGTGTGCTTCCCTTACTCAACAAATGCCTTGTATTTGTCGAGGGAGCAGGTGTATTATTTGACAGCAGTTGAATGTGGACCATCACCACTGCACTTGGCCTGGCCGCGGGAGAGAATCTGTGACTGGGTGATGTCAAACTCTAGCTTTTGAGCTCTCTATAAAGCAGCAGCTACAGAGAGGGCAGAGTCAGCTGCTGGAGGAGAGGATCCCAATAGCTTGTGACCTCTTTGCCACGTGAACTTTATTTAGTAGAAGATTGGCCAGAGAGGCTTAATATAGACATCCCAACTATCACATGCAAATTCCAGTTCTCACAGAGGAATATGAGGGAATTCAGGCATGTTAACTCTTGCCTCCTTTGGGTGCAATTCATCTTGGTGGGGTTTTTCCTCCGATGGCTCATGTGTTGGTCAATCTTTCTAGTCATGTCCGACTCTCCATGACTCCATTTAGGGTTTTCTTGGCAAAGATACTGGAGTGGTTTGCCATTTCCTTCTCCACTGAGGCAAACAGGGTGAATTGACTTGCCCAGGGTCACACAGCTGGTAAGTGTAAAGCTGTATTTAAACTCAGCTCTTCTTTACTCAAGGTCCAGTACTCTATCCACTGAGCTCCCTAGCTGCCTTCTAATGGCTCATAGGATTATAGATTTCGAGCTAGAATGGACTGAAAGGTCATCCAGTCCAACTCCTTTATTTTACGTATGAGGAAACTGAGTTGTCCAAGATTCTACAGGGGTCGTAAGTAGCAGAGCCAGGATTCAAACTCAGGCCTTCAGCTTCAAATCCATACCTTCTCTCCACCACTCCAAGCTGCCTCCCTTAGGACCGCTTTATGAATTATTTGAGCAGTTGTGTTCATGTCTACCTACCTATTGGCCACTGTAGCATAGGAAACACCTCCATCCACCGTTCATTTTGTATTTTATATTTACCAGCATTTTATTTCCCTGGATGGATTCCATGTTGCTTTTCAGCCTCTAGGCATGTGATCCATGAAGCAGACACTGCTCATGCTGATGACAAGGATGGAGCCAGCACCTCTTCCCAGGGTGTGACTGATGCCATCCCTCTAGAATGTGGCTGCCTCTCAGATGATGGTATTAGACAGCTGTCTCTGACCCATTCTGCCCAGCTGTGGTAGGAGTGGGGGTTGTTATCTAAGAAAGGACTTTGACTTAAAGCCAGTGTGGGAAGTGAGAATTAATCATGTAAGACCGTATTGGATGGAAGGTCATGAGATCTATGGGCTAGCTTTGAGCCTAAGTTTTGTGATCTTGTTGTTTGGTCTTGTCTGACTCTTTATGTCCCCATTTGGGGTTTTCTTGGCAAAAATACTGGAGTGGTTTGCCATTTGCTTCTCCAGCTCATTTGACTAATGAGGAAACTGAGGCAAAGTTAAGTAACTTGCCCTTGCTCACATAGCTACTAAGTGTCTGGGACTAGATACCAGTGATAAAAAAATGCATTTGGCATTTCATTTGAGCCTCACCACAACCCTTGTAGGTTATATTATTTCCATTTTATTGATGAGGAAACTGAAGTCAAAAGGTTGACTTGCTCAAGGTCACACAGTCAGTGAGTATCAGAGCTGTGATTTGGACCCAGATCTTTTGACTCCATGGCCACCTTTTAATCTGATATGCCAGAACCAGAAATAATAATAGTGATGAAATAGTTCCAAAACTAAAGCAAGTGTGCTGTTGGGATATGTAATGGGAAGTGGTAAAATGATTCTATTGTTATATCTGGTATTGGTTTAGGTCTTGTGGAGTAGCATTCAGGTCATGTAGCTTGAGAAGAATCTAAGAGATTCCAGTGAACAAAACTTAAACTAAGAGTTGTGTCTTACTGATAAGGAAGTTTAGTAATCATTTATTCTGGAGGGGAGAGTATCTCTGCTGCCTTGTGTGAACTCCTGCTGGCCAAAGTTCAGATCTCAGAGAAGGAGACCTATCTTAGAGTCTCTAGCTAGATCCCTGTTTGTGTCTTTTCTGTATCCACAAACCACTAGGACTTACATTTTCTGCATTTTCTTGTACCTGGCTTCCTCTCAGGTCTCCCTCTGTAAAGGGAATCAGATTTCCAACTTGCCTGGTACAAAGAGCTAGTATTTACATAGCACTCTAAGGTGGTTTGCAAAGTGTGTTGCATATATTATCCCATTTGCTTCTCACAACAATCCTATGAGGTAAGGGCTTTTATTATCTGTATTTTATTAATGAGGGAGCTGGGGATGAGAAAGATCGAATGATTTGTCCAAGATCACATAGCTAGTAAATGTTTGAGATGGAATTTGAACTCGGGTCTTCCTGACTCTAAATCCACTCTATCTATTGCGCCATGTTGCCTCCAAAGTAAGGACCAAACCTTTTTAGGTTTTCAAAGGATTTTAACCATCAATAATTACAGAGAAATTAGAGGCTTCAACTAAACAAAAGAGATGCTCTCCCCTCTGGAATAGATGAGGTCCCTTCCAGCTCTCGATTTTTGGGCTATGATCCTGTGAGCCCATATTGGACTTTGTTGTATTTATCTGATACTCTTAGGAATTTGTTTATTTGAAATCCCTCCTTCTCCTCCTTCTAGATTGTAAGCTCCATGGAGGGAGGGAACATGTTTTTATTATCTTAGTATCTATACCAGCATCTGGCATAGTGGTTTCCAAAGTGGGGACCATGGTCTGACCTCATGGTGTTTGTAAATAACCAGAGAGTAGAAAGATTGGGTGTATCCCACCCTCCCCAAAGAGCCAGTTGTGGGGCTGATCTCCCACAGAGCCACGGGACCTACTGCTCTTTATCCTCTACTCCCTTACTCCATCACCCCAGGACAAGCTGTATCAGTCCCTGGGGTAGTTAATCTTGCCTTGGAAGCCATAGAACTTGCTATTCAGGTGCCAGCGGGGACTCTCTTAGCTCTAGCATATCTATCTCATGCCCCTAAGATCACTCGCCCATTAGACTTGGGTTCCTTGAGGGCAGAGACTGTTTTTTGCCTCTTCCCTAGGGCTTAGCACAGTGACTGGCACATAGTAGGTGCTTGTTTTTCAGTTGTTTCAATCATGTCCAGTTCTTCATGAGCCCATTAGAGGTTTCCTTGGAAAAGATATTGGAGTGGTTTGCCACTTTCTTCTTCAGCCGATGAGGAACTGAGACAAACTGAGTTAAGTGACTTGCCCAGGGTCACACAGCTAGTGTCTGAGGCCAGATTTAAGCTCATGAAGATGAGTCTTCCTGACTCCAGGCCAGCATTCTATCCACTTTGACACCTAGCTGTCCCTCTTGGCCCGTAATAAATGCTTGTTGACTGTCTGGGCTAGTGACCAGGGAGTAATACCTCCCTCTCCCCACTTTTCATTCTGGGTTGGCCAAAGTGAACTGCACGGTGTGAGTTGGCATGGATAGGTCATGATCTTCACAAATCTTATTACATTTTCTTTCCCTGTAAACTTTCCTATTGCTGTTGAGGGCACCACCATCCTTCCAGTCACCTAGATTTACAATCTTAGTGTCATAAGTTGTTCAGATGCAAGCATAAACATTTATTACAAAGACAAATATAAATGTTTGAATCATCTAGGCCACCTTTCCATCATCTTTTGTAGTCTATTTAGTTGAGACAGGGTGGAATAGTTGATAGAGTGCTGGAGTTGGAAGTCAGGAAGACCTGGGTTCAGATCCTCCCCTCAGACACTTAGACTTATGAGCCTAAGTAAATCATTCACCCTGTCTATCCCTCAGTTTCCTCATCTGTAAAATGAGGGGATTAGACTCGATGGTCTCCAAAGTTCTTTCCAGTTCAAAATTTATGTTCCTATGACTTAATGGAAATATGGAATATTAACTTGACTCTGAGGACTGACATGTGATGATGCTGGACAAGTCAGTAGGAATAGAATGTGCTTTATCATGAGGATATTGTGGAAGAACAAGCGGATAATGTTTATTTTAGGCATCTGCGGGAAGTGTTTCACTGAGTTTAAAGTATTTGAGAGTAAAGATGCTGAGAAAGAAACCTAGTTTTCCAAAAGATTTTGGAATTTACTTTTTACTATCTCTACTAAGGATGGATTCCCGAGTCTGCCCCAGAGCCATACTGGGTAGACTTTTTCAGGACGAACCCTCTTCAATATGAAACTCTTTGATCCTAATCAGAGGTCCTGGAATTTCAGGATAGTCAGAAAACATGTGACTATCCCCACTCTGAAGTCCTGAGCTCATGCTGTTTGTTTTTAGCTGCTGCATACCAGAATTCTAAAGTTCCTGAATCCAAGGCCATGAAATCATCTCATGCCCCAGTGATTTGCTTAATGTAACCCTTTCTTCCTCCTCAGATAGAGAAAGGAACATGATCCTTCACCAAATTTCTCTATTAGACTGGGAACTCCATGAGAGCAGGGACTTTTTTTTTTTGCTGTTGTTTTTTGCCTTTCTTTTTATCCTCAGTGCTCAGCACAGTGCCTGGCACTTAGTAGGCACGTAGTAGGCTTGTCGATTACCATTGCAGGCTATTCGCAGTTCAGTTCATTTGCAATTTTGACAGATGTGGAAAGAGAAAGAGGCAGGAATGCAAAATGTTCCTTGCATGGCCCTGGTGTTTCTGATTAGCCTACTTGGCCCTAACAAGGTTGGCTTTCAGAGCCCAGTGTAAATGGGCCTTCTGTCAGCTTGTCAGCAAAAAAGGATCTCAAACCTTAAGGAATGAGATCTGCAGACTCTTCACTCTGCTTTGGATGGAAGGGAAGATAGGAGCGTGTGTGTGTGTAAGAACAAACACTTTCTCAGTAAGACTTCTCCCCCTACCTTTGCCTGTTGAAAACTGTTTTCTCCAACAAAATGCCGTCTCTTTCCTTTTGTTAGCTCCTAAATCTGTGTAGTCTTACTTCAGCCTTCACGGATTAGTGTTTTCTTTTGTCTGTGTGACAGTTTGTTGCAAAGTCTTTAGGTCTTAGTAGATGCACTTTTATGGGTTATTGGTTATGGTGTAGTGGATACAGTAAAATGGAAGCTTCTTGAGGGCACGGGCAGACACTGAATCATTTTCATCTTTTTATCGCTAGTAGCTAGCCTCTAGGATGGATGCTATTCAAATAGAATTGAATTTGTACCAGGGTTTCAATCTTGGCTGTGCTATTTATTTATTGCCTACCTATGTGATCTAGCAGTGGGCCTAGATTCAGGAAGACTCATTTTCCCAAATTCAAATCCAGCTGCAGGCACTTCTGAGCTGGGTGACCTTGGGCAAGTCACTTAACCTCTTTTGCCTCAGTTTCCTCATCTGTAAAATGAGCCAGAGAAGGAAATGGCAAATCACTCCAGTGTCTTTTCCAAGAAAACTTCAAATGGAGTCACGAAGAATTGGACGTGTCTGAAAACAACTGAACAACAACAAATGTAATGTAGGGAAAGTCACTTAGCCTTTTTTGGACAGTGCTTCTTCATTTGTAAAATGAGCTCTGTACAAGTAAAGCCAGTACCGATATGTTTATCCATAGAAAGCCCTATTCCTCTGTAAACAACATCCTTAGTTTTGGGAGTGGAGGCTGTAGGTGAACGACATAATTGGTTGTGTAACTCTTATTCCATAATCAAATGGTTCTTCAGGAGGATTGCACAAATTCCCAACTTCACCAACACAGTAATAATAATGTGCTGATTCTCTTATAGCCCAGCCAACACTAAATTCTCTCTTTTTTTTAAAACTACTTTTGCCAGTTTGATGAGTATAAGATAGTTTGTAAAAATTGTTTTAATTTGCTTTTCTCAGATTATTACTTTGAATAATTTTTCACATGATTATTAACAATTGATAATCCCTTCTTAGAAAATTATCCCTTCATATTCTTTGACCAATTTGTTTATTAATGAATGGCATTTTTTTACATTCAGAGGGAGAATTCTTTTAAATTGTTTTAAGTTTTAATATTATATGATTATTTTTAATATTAATTTATTTTGCTTTTTTTTTACTTAATAGTATTTTATTTTTTCCAATTACATGTAAAGATAGTTTTCAACATTCATCTTTGTAAGATTTTGAGCTCCAAATTTTTCTCCCTTCCTCCCTCTCCTCAAGACAGCAAGCAATTTGATATAGGCTATACATGTATAATCATGTTAAACATATTTCCACAATAGTCATGTTGTGAAAGAAGAATCATAACAAAAGAGAAAAACCACAAGAAAGAAAAAAAAAACAAAAAAAGAGTGAAAATAGTATGCTTCAATCTGCATTCAGTTTCCATAGTTCTTTCTCTGAATATGGATAGCATTTTCTATCATGAATCTTTTGGAATTGTCTTAGATCATTGTATTGCTGAGAAGAGCTAGGTCAATCATAGCTGATCATTGTACAATGTGGTTGTTGCTGTGTACATGTTCTGGTTCTGCTCATTTCACTCATCATCAGTTCATACGAGTCTTTCCAGATTTTTCTGAAATCCACCTGCTCATCATTTCTTATAGCACAATAGTATTCCATCTCATTGGGCATCCCCTCAATTTCCCATTCTTTGCCACCACAAAAAGAATTGCTATAAATATTTTTGTACATGTGGGTCCTTTCCCCTTTTTTATGATCTCTTTGGGATACAGACCTAGTAGTGGTATTGCTGGATCAAGGGGTATGCACAGTCTTATAGCACTTTGGGCAAAGTCCCAGATTCCAGAATGGTTGGATCAGTTCACAACCCTACCAACAATGCATTAACATTTCAATTTTCTCATACCTTCTCCAATATTTATCATTTTCCTTTTCTGACATATTAAATTCTTTTAAGTATCAGTCCCTTAGAGATTTCAAATGTTGAAGATTTATCCAAATATATATTATGAAGACTTTATTTCTTATTTTTATTTTTATTATAAATACATTATTTTTGGTTGTACAAACCCCTTTATTTTTACAAAACCAAATGCATCATTTTGTCTGAAATAATAAGAATCTTTCTCTTCTCCACAATTTTTTTCAGTTAAAAAAGACAAATTAGATCATTGGTGCAATTTTACATTTGTTTGGTTATTTATTACTATGTAATGTTGTAGTATATTTTGATATCTAGCAGTGCGACCTTGAGTTCCTTCCTCTCCCCCAAGTTATTTTTTAATAGTTTCCCTCAAAATTCTTGTCTGTTTCTCCCTCTCCTAAATATAAATTTTATATTTTTATCTATGAAGTAGCTGAATATTTACATTGGCATGGCACTGAAAATCTAATTAATTTGTGAAGTTCATATGTACAGTGGATCCCTTCAATTAATTATTTCTGTAAAAATAATTTTGTTCTTATCTTGATATGCCTGTTGTCAGTGCACAGATATTTCATATGGTTTGTTGCTTTACATGGTATTTATCAATTTTTTCTATTAAATGTAGATAATTTATATAGGTTAATCTTACATTCTGCTATCTTGCAAAGGAAAACTATTACTTCCATTTTTTTTTGTTGTTGTTTCTTAGTTGTCCTAATTATGACATGGTGTGCAAAGAGAGACATTTTGACGCCTTCCTTTTCTAAAATTCTCTTTGGGTTTATTGTTTCTTTGTTTCTTTTTCAGTTATTTTCAGTTGTCTGACTCTTCTTGATCCCATTTGGCGTTTTCTTGGAAAAGACATTGGAATGGTTTGCCATTTAAGTGACTTGCCCAGGTTTGAACAGCTAGCAAGTGTTTGAGGCCAGATTTGAACTCGGGAAGATGAGTCTTCCAGAGTTTAGGCCCAGCACTCTATCCATAGCACCACTGAGCTGGGAAAATTAATAGAGATCTCAGATATTACTCCAGTAGATCTATTATTTAGAAGTTCCTTCCAATGATGTGGATTGCAACTCATCCATGTGCGTGCATCCATTGTGACTGTTGTCCATTCTCTACCGCAAGTTTACCACAGTGATTCCACCCATTTTTGTCTTCTCACATCTCAAGGATACCATTCTGGAGCACTCTAGCTAGCTATGTGTCATCCCAGCCTATCTTCTCTTTCTATTAGCTTTTCTTAATGGTTCCTCACTGGCTATATGCTGCAGTTTCCTTATACCTACCACATATCTTTCCCTTTCCCTCTTTGTGATTATTATTTTTAATTCTTTGGAGATTCCTGTGAGCCATCTTTGCTGCCCTATTACAGTACCTGTAGAATGCTGGTATTAATGAGATAAGACTTTGTATCCATAGGAAACTTTAGGGCATTAAAAGAACTTTGGGATTTTCTGAATGCGATCTGGGCCACTCTCTTCTTGCTGTTCAATTCTGGGCCCAAATTATTGTCTCCATGCTGTGTGTCTCAGATATACATGCTGATGGACAAGTTTCATAAGTTTTTCATCTAAATATATGTTATAATCTCAGCAATAGATATTCTGCATCTACTTCGTCTTTCCTGTCTGGATGGTGGATGGTCGGGCCAAACTCTTGAGTGGTTACCTGTCTCTTCCAGGAGGCTCAGCAATGTCTTTTTTTTTAATGTTTTTCTTTTTTTATTATGAATTTAACAAACATAAACATTACAGTGGACAAAGAAAAATGGAAAAGAGTATAATATATAAAACTGTGAGTTTTTTATATATAATTTCTTTTTTTAAAGCATATATTAAATTTAACAGGATATTAGCAACACTTTTTGGGTTGCCTCCTTAGAAACGTCCTTCTATTCTCTAGTGGGGCTTTGATGCAACAAATATAATGTCATCTGTTAGTAGGAGCATCCACAAAGAGTCCCTATTCAATTTGAGGTCTTCATTGGATTTCCTCCATCGTGGTGACGAACACTGTCGGTGAACATATGTCTGTCTCCTTGTTTCATGCCTCACCTAGTGTTTGTGCTCAGAGGACCATTGAGTAAGATTATTTCTGGCATTGTATCTCTCTAGGAATTTGGAATGATTTTAAGATATAGATGGGACACACTACATTGTAAAGAGACTTTAAAATGTCATTTTGCTATACTGAATCAAATGCTTTTTCATAAAATTAACAAAAAATATCAATGTAATGAGAGTTTACGTTCTCTATATTTGTCCATTTTGAAGTAGTAAAAATGTGGTCCATCTTCGAATATTGCTTGCAAAAGCCTACTTGTTCCCTAATAATTCCCTCATCAAACTGTATTCCTGTATGAATGACTCTCATAAGATTTTGTATAGATGGGAAAGTAGGCATATAAGTTGGTAGTTTTTGAGGTTTTCTTGGTCAACTTTTTTTTAGTATTAATGAAGTCCAAGACTTTTTCCATGGCTTTGATATTTTCTCCTCCTTGATAATTTGTATGTTGATCCCACAATGCTCTCACAATTATGTTGCCCAGGTCTCCTTTATATGTATACTCAGTCCATTCCATTAACTTTTTCTTTCTTTATTCTCTTCTGTGATAATATGATAATTCTAAGGTTGAGGCTTTGAGGCTAGTCTGTGGCCATTAGGTTACTCTCCTTTCTCTTTTCAGAAATATGTGGAGTAATTGACAGTTTTATGGTAAATACATATGGCACTGACTATTCACATTGTATAAAACCATCATCTGTGATGGAAAGTAAAATGTAAGTGCATTAACTGAAATCCCCTTGGTTCTAGCCTCTTGGAAATGAATATGAGGGCTAGAAGATTAGGGGCAAGGCATATGGGTCATTAGAAGGCAATGATTAAGTTATGTGGATGTCTTATACTTGAGATGGCATGAGGGTTGGGCAGCTAGGTGGTGCAGTGGATAGAGCACTGGCCCGAGGACCTGAGTTCAAATCTGGTCTCAGACCAGAGACTTGACACTTACTAGCTGTGTGATCCTGGGCAAGTCACTTAACCCCAATTGCCTCACCAAAAAAAAATAAAATAAAATAAAAAAAAAGATGGCATGAGGGAGAAAAAGGATAGTAAGTTAGTAAGACGTATAGAAAGAAGGTATAGAGCTATTTTTAATTCATCTTCTCTGCCACTCCCTGAGAATTAAGGGACCTTCTCTGGAATGTCCTCTAGAACATTGCCAAAGTATAGTGGTATTATTCCAGAATGGAGGGCTATTCCTTTGAAATGCTGAAAATTTCTTGATCGTTTTCCTGTCAATTCTGAATCGTCCCTGCCAATGGCCTGCAAATTGTGCCCAATAGAACAGAGACAGTCCTTAAATGATTTGTGTACGGGCACATAACTTCAGGACACAAAAATGGAAACATATTTACACACTTTCTCCATCTATTGCTATATTTTTTAATCTGTAGTTTGTAGTCCAGAGCCCGAGGGCTCAAGGGAGTTGGGAGAAGAAAGGAGGCCTTGTGTAATTGCAGACAATTGAAAGCTAATGAAATTCATTTTCCTCCTCAGTCTAGTCTTTTTCAGAACTGCAGTTCAGGGATTTATAGTAGATGACTGATGTGGGAAAAGCTATAAAATTGTGAGAGAAGATATGCAAAGATATTGACAGGGTAAGGATGAGGCACTGAGGAAGTGATTAGGGATAGGATATAAAAGAAACTAGAAATAGGGGTGATTAAAAAGAGTTGCCCGGGGTACTTCAGGTAGTAGAAGTGACTGGAGGCCTAAAAAGATAGCGCCACTGTCCTTACTTTTCAGAGCCATCAAAATTGGTAGGAAACCATAACCAACTGTGATGCTGTTATGATGCCCAACTAATCTGGCTAAGTCTCCCAACCATCCCAAGTGGGATGGGAAGTGCAGTGGAGGAAAAGGCTATTATAGTGGTATCCTCCTTCTCATTGAGGATAGTTTATAAATATATTTATTTGTACATGGTATTCTACTGAATGTCAGCCACACAGAGTTACAGAGACTTAGTCCTTGCCCTCAAGGAGCTTAAATATCAGAGGTGTGTGGAATTCTCGTTCAGATTTCATCATGAGGTCTCTTTTGAGAGCAACTGGAATTCTGGTTTTTTTCTAATGAGAGACAATGGCCCAACGATCCACATGGGAAAATCCAAATGGATGAGTAATGAACATCTTGGATAAACATGCAGATGGACAGTGAATTGGGCCCAGAATTTATTAGAAGAGTAGATTAGATTGCAGTTAGGAAACTTCATGGTATGCATACACATTAAGACCTTTATTCTTTCTGGTAATGCTATATTTTTTCAAATTATGGAAAACCATAGTTTGCAAAGAAACAAAATTGTGGGTCATGAAAAAGTAATGATGATGACTTCTGCACAAGAAGTGTCCTGATGGAGTTGTGAACTTCTATAACAATTCTAAAGAACAATTTGGAGCTAGACCCAAAGGGCATAGCACTGTACATGCCTTTTGACCCAGCAACACCATTACTAGGTCTGTATCCCAAAAAAGATCAAAATCAAAGAAAAGAGAAAAGGATCTATATGTATAAAAATATTTATAGCAGCTCTTTTTTGTGGTGGCAAAGAATCGGAAATTAAGAGGATGCTCATCAAATGGGGAATGACTGAACAAATTATGGTATATGATTGTGATGGAATACTATTGTACTGTAAAAAATGTTGAGCAGGATGGTTTCAGAAAAACCTGGGAAGACTTATGTGAACTGATGTAAAGTGAAGTGAGCAGAACCAGGAGAACATTGTACACAGTAACAGCAATATTGTAAGGATGATCAACTGTGAAAGATTTAGTTATTCTGATCAATACAATGATCCAAGAGAATTCCAAAGGACTCATGATGAAAAATGTTATTCCCCTCCAGAGAGAGAACTGATCAACTTTGAGAGCAGATGGAGCATTTTTTAACTGTCTTTATATTTCTGTCTTTCTTTTGCAAAATGGCTTATATGGAAATATATTTTTCACAACTTCACATGTATAACGGATATCATATTGCTTGCCTTCTCAATGGGTGGGGGAAGGACTAGAAGGAGGGAGAGAATTTGGAACTCAAAATTTTAAAAAATGAATGTTAAAAATAAATGATTTAATTTTTAAACAGTATCCTAAATTATATCATTCAGGAAATGTGTGATTAGGAAAGAGTCATGCATGTAGGGATAACAGAGGGGATGGCCTCTGTGCTGCCCTGGTATCTACTCAGAATATTCAGATGCTCAAGGAGATCTACAGTCTCATCACTTTGGGAGTTTCCTTTAATGAGACAGATTTTAACTCATCCATACACATCCATGCTAGGTGAGTCATCTTTGTATTCCCATAAGTTCACCACAGGACATCCACTTACCATGTTGGAGGTTTTCTTTGATTCCTCCTGACATTGAGAAGGGTTCAGAGTGCCTGCCAGTGGAGCACTCTGCATGTCCACCATTGACTGGCCTTACCATAGGACTTGTCCATCTTTTCTTCCCATAATACATTTTTTTGATGAAGTCTTTTTTTTTATTTTAATGAGGTCTTTTACTCCTGTTCTTCAAAGTTTCTTATTGATTATAATTTGCAGCCTGCTTCCTCTAACCATACACTTCACCATTGCTTTCTGTGTGACGTTCCTTTTTTAGTTCTTTGGAGACTTTGTAAAACTGGTTTTATGCCCTACTGCTTCTCTCTGCTCTATGAAATTATGGGGCTCATAATCATCCACCATCTTTCTTTGTAAGATTCTACAAATGAGTTTATATTTCAAAGCAATGTAGCCTTTGGCTACCATTTTTCTCTGTTTGGCAAGTGGCTTAAATGTTTGCTGATTAAAGGTGCTATCTGGGTTCTTTTGGTCTTCTTGTGGCAATAAGTTGACTGAGTAAACTCTGATATGAAATTATTATAGGGGTTAATCATTTGTTGCCATTTCTCATTTTAATTGCTTATTATGTGTTTAATTAATTCAGGAATGACCTCTTTTGATTGTATGCCATATCTTTTCTCATCCTTTTTATTAATTATCTTTACTCTGATGAGTTGTTGGTCTCACTGTACATAGACAGCTATTCAGGGATAATATCTTTTCCTCTTCGTTAAGATAGAATGTTTCATTTTTTTTTTTTGGTGATGTTACTCAGTACTTTCCATATCCAAGGTTTATCAATTCTTTTCTCAAAAAATCTGTTGATATAAAGGCATAAGACCTGTGTAGTTTCTAAGCCTTTCTCATACCTTCTTCCTGCTCAGTGTTTTCCCATACATTGTCTTCATCCTCATCTTTTCCCACCTTTGTATTGTCACCAAATCACCAACTATCAAAGTGGATATAGATTTAATTTGGATTGTCTTGGTGAGTTATTGGTAGAATTTCTCTGACACCTCATCTATCAATCAATGTTGATGCATAAACTGGTACCCATATCATGTTTAAAATCTATTGGGGATGGGGCAGCTAGGTGATGCAGTGGATAGAGGACCAGCCCTGAAGTCCGGAGGACCTGAATTCAAAATCCAGCCTCAGACCAAACACTTGACACTTACTAGCTGTGTGACCCTGGGCAAGTCATTTAACTCCAATTGCCTAAAAATTAAAAAAAAAAACAACCTATCGGGGAAATTGCTTAGCATGTTAGGTAGAGGATTTATGAGAAGAAATGGACAAGGATTACAGAGGATAAAAGGGCATGGATGGATGGTGAGCCATAATGTTGCAGGGACTTCGTAGAGCAATGTTGTTAATTGAATCTCTGGGAGAACTCATCTTTATCCTAATGCATGAATTGTTGAGGTTACATTTAGTGTTAACGCCTTATGTTTTATTGTAAAATATTGTGCCAAAATGTTCTTGTGCATTTCACTGTAATCTTTACGGTAAACCTATGTATTACAGGTTGGGAGTGGTGATGGGGTGGGGCATATATTTTTACTTTGATTTTACAAGTGAGTAAATTGAAGCTTTGAGAGGCTGTTTTGCCCAAGATCATCCTGCTATTAAATGGAAAAACCGGGATCTAAAACCTAGATCTTCTGACTCTTGCTTTTTTCTGTAGTTTAGCTGTGTCCAACTCTTTGTGACCCCATATGGGGGTTTTCTTGGCAAAGATCCTGGAGTAGTTTGCTATTTCCTTCTCCAGCTCATTTTACAGATGAGGAAACTGAGGCAAACAGGGTGAAGTGGCCTGCCCAGGTTCACATAGCTAGTAAGTGTCTGAGAGCAGATTTGAACTGGGGTCTTCCTGACTCCAGACCTGGCACTCTACCCACTGTGCCCCCAGCTGCTTTTTTCTGCTCTATCACAAAATGCAAATTATACATTTTTGTTACTCCTGGCTGCCTGGAGAAGTACAATTAAAAGACTGGCTTTTGTGACTGATTATTTGAGTAGTCTAAGTGTAGAGCATGGTGGTTTTAATTTTTCTTTGACATGTGCATAGAATCAGAGGATTTATGGATGTATGAAACCTTGGAGATCATTAAATCTAGCTATTTCTTTTTAAAAATGAGAAAACTGAGGTCCAGAGAAGAAAAGTAATTTGCATAAGGTCACATAGATTATAAATAGATTTGGGATTAGATCCCAGGTCTTTTGACCCCAAACTTAATGTTTTTTCCATTGTACCACATGCATCTTGTGTTTAAATATTCTAACATTCGTATTTAAACTTAGGTTAACTGGTTTCCTAGGAGTCAACATACCAGAAATTTTGGAAGGATTCCCAGGAATATGGAGAAGGAAGATCAATAGGCTTCAAAATAGACACAAAGTATAGTAAAACCTTAATTAACTAGCATTTTTCCTCCAAAATAAAAATAATGAGAGCTGAAGCTTCTGATAAAAACTTAAGACCAGCATTCAGCATTCAAAAGCTTCTTCCTGATGCTTTTAAGACAAAAGAAAATGGCTTCTGAAATCATTTTGAAAGTCCTTGTGCCTTTTGTTACATCCATCAAGAACCTCAAAAGATTAAAATTTTGTAGGTTTAGAGACTTTCCCAGAGCTGTAGTTTCCCTTAGTATTGTTTAATTCAATAGAAAAGTAAGAACCAACTTTTAATTGTATTTTTATTGATACATTTTTTACATTGCTTTAATTTCCCATCATCTTCCCCACCTCCCAGTCATCTCTAAGAACAAAGAATAAAAGAGAAAGAGAAAAATGAAGTTCAGCAAAAGCAGTCAACACATCAAGACCAGCCTTGTAGTGTTCCATACACATAGTCCTTCACCTTCACAAAGAAGCTGTGCTGGGTGATTATCATTACACATTGTTCATATTTTTTTTGTTCTTTCCATTTATGTTATTGTATCATTGCATATATTGTTTTCTTGGTTCTGTTTTGCAAACCTTACCATGTTTATCTGAAACTTTTATGTTTATCATTTCTTACAGAGCAGTAATATTCCATTATATTCACGTACCACAATTTGTTTGGCAGTTGGCCCATCAATGAGCATCTGCTTTGTTTCCAGTTCTTTATCACTACAAAAAGTCCTGCCATAGTTATATTGGTGTATATGGAGTCCTTCTTTCTGTCTTTCACCTTTTGGGGCTTAAGTGGCTAGCGTTGGATCTTTGGGTTAAATGGAAGAACAAGTTTTTAAAAATCCCAGGAGAATACCACCTTCCTTAGTTCAAGGGGAAACGGGAAAAGTACCATTGAATTAATTTGATTATATTTTGAGATTAGAAGAAATACAATCCCATCCTTTGATATTTGCAAAAATTCTGGACAGTATTGAATGTATTACTGATCTCTAGGTTTTTAAAAATGAAATTATAAACTTCTTTAACCTCTCTTTTTTTTCCTCTGTCTCTCTCTTTACAAATATCTAATCCATATACATGTGTGTCTGTATGTATATACAGACACACATGTATATGGATTTATGTACATATTGACAGCTAATGTTATACCAAGTGCTACACATTTACATTTGTGTTGAAAACATAAGCATCTGTTAAATTTATTTATTGCTTCTTTTCAGTGGAGAAAAAACTTGTAGTTTTCTGCTTTGGAAAGATGGGGTTGACCGAACTTACTTTGTAAATTGAAAGGTTTGCTTTGATAGGGAAACATCTCCATCTTGTGAACTTTCTAGGATATGACTGCAAATACCATTTTTGCCATATTGCATTTTCATAATGGTGTATTTAAATTGCTCACTCATGGGTCCAAATTTGTTTCTCAAACATTCTGGATTATCTTTCTGGTGGTTCCTCCTATTGGTTCTAATTCTTACTTACAACGTCACTAATGTGAAAGTATGTTTAATAGGAATGTATATGTATAGCCTATATCAGATTGTGCGCCGTCTTGGGGAGGGTGGTGGGAAGGGGGAGAAAAATTTTAAACTCAAAAGCATATGGAAGTGATTGTTGATAAATCAAAATAAATTAATAAAAAATAAATTTAAAAAATTTAAAAAAAATTGTGGATAATCAAAAGTTTTGTATTGTACACTTCACTTGCCCAAGGAAAGCAAAGTGGTGAACCGAGTTGCCAAGATTTGAATGCCTAATTTCTTGGGTTCATTCAAAATTTAACAAATATTACCACCAAATTGTTTTATAATGGCCGCATCCTTTCTTAAAAGTTTTATTGATAATTTTTGTTTTCATATTACAAATATTTACAGAGAATCTCCCTGCAGTGACAGATCTCTTGTAACAGAATAAAACCATCTGGTTAAACTAACAATATGTTCTCATCTGAAAGTGTATACAACATTCCACACTGATGCTGTGCTCTCACCTCTCTATTTAAAACAAAATAATTTAACAGGATCCTGTGGGTGGGGGAAAGGGAAGGAGACAAAATGGAATTTTGTTTCCTCACCTGGGAGTTCTTTGTAGTAGTGAAATCCCTGGTCTAATTCCTGCTCTTTCTCTTCTAACCCTAAGAGCAGTGTGGTGCCTTGCAAAAAGTAGCTGCTTAATAAATATTTATGGAATTGGAACTTTATAGTTAATGGACAAGGCACACTAAAGCTGTTCCCACTTTTCTTTGGGAGATTATAGAGATGTTTCCATTTTAGAAGTCATTCGGAGATTTTCCTATTTGGAAAATTTCCTATTTCCTATTTGACATTCCTTTTATTGGAGGAGAGGTGGGGCCAGAGCATTTTAACTCAAGGAGCCAAGGTATTAGGAAGACGTCATACAGTAGCATTTGCAGAATAAGGAAAATATAATGGAAAGAGAAATTGATAGCCCAGCTTGGCAAAGGGGGCTGATAATTATTTGCCTTTTAGAAAGGTCAGATGATCAAATTTAAAGTTGGTTCCTGGAGACAAGTGGTTGAGTGCCTGTTGGGGTTTCCAGCTGTTGTGTCTTGGCTCCTTCCCATGAACCTACTGGTGTTCAGGCCTCCTTGAGAAGGAGGCTGCTCTTGAGACCTATTTTAAGACTAATACAGTAGGCCAAGGGGCAGTATAGAGGTGTATGTTGGACATGAGCAGGCCAAATCATATTACAGAGGAGGAACCATGAAGAGAAGAGGCGTGAAGGATAGCGTCAGAGAAGTGTGTTACTCATGTGTTTTCTGTGGGACTGCCCTTGACTCATGATCAAGGGTTAGAGCACCTGGGGTATGGCTACTCCAGGTTCAGGTACTCTGGTAGCTCCATACTCCTAAAGCTATAGCATGAGAGCTATGATTAATATAGATCATCATATAATTATATAGCCATAATTATAATTAATAAAATTAATAATAATAACTACCATTTATATGGCACTATGCTAAGTGCTTTACAATTATTATCTAATTTGACCCTCACAACAACTCTGGAAGATAGCGGCTGTTGTTATCCCTATTATACAGATGAAGAAACTGAGGCAAACAAATGAAGTGACTTGCCCAGGGTCACACAGTTAATAAGTATCTGAGACTGGATTTGAACTCAGATTGGCACTCTCTGCATTCTGTCACCTCACTGCCTTAATAGTTAGCCAGAGGACACAGTTCACGGTAAAAGTGTTTACCAAGATGGTGTAGTAACACCAGCCATGACAAAACATACCCTCATCAATGTGGGGGACATTCTCCCACAAGCGCACACTATCAATGGGAAGGGTGGAAACACTTAGAAAGCACACTAGTAGACAAGTACAAACACAGGCAGCTCATGCTTCTAGCATCTCAAGGCCCCCAGCGTCTTTTTCTCTTCTTCTGGTGTCCTCCTGTTGTTTTCCCTGGGCAGCCTTCTCTTTGTTGGAAGGTTGCTCAGCTGGGCTCCTCTGCTTGGCCTACCCATCCTCACCTGCCAGGACCAACGGTCAGTCATCTGTGCAACTGGATTCCCTGGGCCTGCTCTTTAGGGGTATGATAGCTCCTCCTGCTGCAAGATGCCATCGTAGTCACTGAGGAGTGAGGAGAGGAATTTACCCTCCTTCCTTCTCCCCTTCCCCCAGGGATATAGAACTACTAACTATCTAGCCTTGACTCACTCCTCAGAGGGAGAGGGAGAGAGGGGGTGGGGAGGGAATGAGAGAGAGAGACAGAGAGAGAGAGAGAGAGAGAGGGAGAGAGAGAGAGAGAGAGACAGAGAGAATGAAAGAGAGAGAGACAGAGAGAGAGAGAGAGAGAGAGAGAGAGAGAGAGAGAGAGAGAGAGAGAGAGAGAGTGTCTTGCTTTTTAAAGGGCCACTAGGGACATGGCTGAGCCTTTGGCTGCCAATGGCTAACTGCCCTGTAATTCCATCAAACTTGATTGAACTCCTTGACACCTTGCGAAGGAGTAACAAAGTGTGAACACCTTACAATACATTTAGGACCTTAATGTCTCTGTTGTCTCTGTTATTTTTCCCTTAAATTTTATCTTATCAACTGAGCTGGAGGGAAATCAGTTGATCTACAGTTTCCCATTCAACTCTCCCGTCCCCATTACATTGGAAAAAAAGATGGGCCAGTAGTGAAAATGAAGGATAACTGATGGACATTGACATCCATGCAGTGTCAAGAGAGGACTGGAAGGGATGCCCTCATCACTTTGGGTGGACCCTTCTGTCGAGGGTTTATAGGAAGACGTGGATGACAGTGGCACAGGCCTGGATGGGTTATGAACTGCATCACTGGAGGGAGAACCATAGTCATGAGATCATAGAGCCATCTTGACATCACAATATGGTGGGTAGAGGTTTTCAATGTATTTTGTAATGTCAGGGGTTTCTTGCTTTGTCTTCCAGCTTTGGTAGCGGTACTCATCTGGGATATAATAGTTGCTCTTTTGAAGATGTCAGGATGTTGCCCTCAAAACTGACCTTTTCCTGAGCATCGCAATGAAGCAAGAAAACCTGAATATCTCTTTGAAACTTTTCCCTTAAATGTGTATACTTCTGCCTGACATTGAGCTATTAAATATTCAATTTGGAGCGATAATAGAATTACTTGGGCACATTTCTAGAAAAGAAACCATGGCATAGGCTCTTGAGGTGTGCCTTATACTGTAACCATCTGACATCCACTTGCTGTTACTGTTCAGGCAGATCCTGCCTTAATACCAATGTTGCCTAATTATTTAACAAACATCCCATTTAATTCAAGGAGTATTTATTAAGCACCTGCTATTTGTAAGGTTTTGTGCTAGGCACTGAGGATGCATTAATTAAACTGTGTAATTTTGGATAAATCTTTCTGGGACCTTAATTTTCCTCATCTGGAAAATGGGAATGATAATACCTGTACTACCTACCTTACAGGGTTGTTGTGAGGAAAGTTTTTGTAAACCTTGTAAGTTTATCCAAATGTGAATTTTTGGTAAAACTGCTAACAGAGAAAACATGGGACCAGGAAAGAAGGGATTGCGGTTCTAATACCATCTCTGCTATTCGTTAAATAGTGACTTTAAAAAAGTGACTTTGGATAAGTCACTTAACCTCTCTCTGAAAGTGAGAGTTGAACTAGGTGATCCTTAAGATGGTCGTAGCTAGCATCTATATAATGCTTGAAGGTTTACAAAGCACTTGACAAATGTTATCTCATTTAATTCTCACAACAACCTTGAGAGGCAGATGCTATTTTTATTTCCATTTTTCAGATGATGAAACTGAGGCAGACCTAGATTAAGTATCTTGCAGGCCACACAGCAACGAAGTGTCCAAGGCCGGATTTGATCTCAGGGCTTCCTGATTCCAGGTCTAGCTCTTTGTACGCTGTAACATAAGTTCTTGGATTCTGTGATTCCCAGCCACTGGGAGAATTCATTTGGGCAGTGACTTAGGAACGTGGTTGCAAAGACATTGTGATTTCTCCCCGTCAGCTCACTTCTAGGTTATGGAATATCTAACAGTTGCTTAATAAATGTTAGTTTAATTGAATTGATTGACTAAGATGGAGTTTAACATTGCATCCAGGTTAGTTGAGCTAATCTCTTGAAGAATGGATGAGGAGGGGAGGGGGGTTAGGTAATTTGGTTCTGGAATAAAAAAAAAAAAGCAAAAGGAAACATGTACAGACCCACTAAGTTTTTTTTGTGCTTTAGGAAAGCAAAGAATAAAAAATACGATCACTTTTCAAACCAGGCCCAATTCGTTAAACCTCTTAATCGCAGGGGTGGGGTTTCCTAATTTTCCTAAGACTTTTTTCCTCCAATGATCTCATCAAGCTGAAAATACCTACAGGCTTTTTTAGAGTTGTCCTGAGAAGAGGGAACCTGCGAGCCAGCAGACTAGCTCTCCTTCTTTACCCCAACCTCTGTGTGACCTTGGGACAAATCACACCCTCTCTGGTTCTCAGTTTCTACATCTGTAAAATCAAGGGGTTTTATTAGATGCTCTCACAGGTCCCTTGCAACTCACACATTCCGTGATGCTCAAACTCTTATTTTTCCCTGTCTTTCAGCTCCTTCAGTTTGGACCCTGGCAAACTGAAAGAAGAGGGGGAACTAGAGAAATTATCTGAGGCCCTGGCGTCGGACCCTCCACTTACTACTCTTCCAAGCCCTCCAGAAGTGTGAGTAGTTTTTATTGTTATTTGGGAGTAAAAACACATTCCTTGCTAGTCCTGGAGAGAAAGACACCAGGGATCAGTGTGTCTTGACTTATCAAAGTGGTGGGGGAAGTAGGGAAGGGGGTGGGGCAGAGGAGGAATCCACCCTTTGTTAGAATTTTGGTCCAAGGGGCTTGTTTTATTTGAATATGGGAGAGGGAGGAATGAGGTGAATCATCAGACCAGTATATTTCTGTGTCAAAAGGGCCAGCTCCTTAAACTAAGATTTAATTACAAATGAACAGGACTTACTTCAGTGTTACTTGAACTGCTGCTTGAGGGCAGGACCTGTCTTTTGCCTGTTTTTTTTTTTTTTTTTTGTATCCTCAGTTCTTGGCACAGTGCCTGGTACATTAATAGGTACCTAATAAAAACTTATTTATTGACCTGTCCTTTCCCATCTCTCCATCTTGTTCACACTGTTTATTTTGCCTACAAAGTCCTTCCATCTCCTTCTTTGCCTTTTAAACTCCTACCCATCTCTAGAAGCCCAGCTCAGATGCCACCTCTTCCATGATGCCTTCTTGGATTTTTCCTGTCAGTTCCAACTTTCCCTCCCCACTCCTTCCACCTAACACTTTGTCTATTGCACTTCAATTTGCTTTGCATGTGTTATCTCTCTCCTTCACGGAAAATCCATGAAGGCAGGGACCACGTCCTCTTTCAGTTTTGTACCTCCCCTATGGAGAGGGGAAGGAACAAGCTTTTATTAAGTACCTACTGTGTGCCAGACACTCTGTTAAATGCTTTATAAATATTATTTCATATTTTCCCTCATTTTACAGGAAACTGAGTCAGAAAGAAGTTAGGTGACTTGCTGCCCAGTGTCTGAGTCGAGATTTGAACTCTGTTCTTCCTGACTCCAGGTCCAGTGCTCTATCCATTGATCCACTAGCTGGCTCTAGTACAGTGCCCAGCAATCAGTCAGTGGGTGACTTGGATGAGTATCCATTGAAGGAGACTGAGGAGAATTGGTCAGATAGGAGAGGAACCAGGAGAGAGTGATGTCCCCAAATCCTAGAGCAATGAGAGTGTCAAGAAAAGAATAATCATCCGTGTCAAAGGCTGCAGAGAGGTCAAGGAGAAGGAGGATTGAGAAAAGGCCATTGGATTTGGGAACCAGGAGATCATTAGTAAATCTGGAGAGAGTAGTTTTGGTGGAATGATGAGGTCGGAAGCTAGATTGTAAGAGATTAAGAAAAAGAGAGAAAGGCACCTATTATAGACTGTCTTCTCAAAATTAAATGTGCTTATGGGATGGAGTTAATTTTATTTTACCAGTTAGAAGGAAGATACACTTTCAGGGTGTTGAAACAAAGAGTTTTGGAACCAGCTCTCATTAACCATAAACCACCCCTCAGTTAACCAGGATATCTCTCTAACGGGCTGATTAGTTTTCAGATTTAGTTGTGTCTGTGCATATGGCCCTCTTCTTTCCCCTATACACACATTTTTTTTTTTGCTTTTTGTTGAGGCAATCTGAGTTAAGTGACTTGCCCAGGGTCACACAGCTAGTGTCAAGTGTCTGAGGCTGGATTTGAACTCAGGTCCTCTTGACTCTAAGGTCGGATCTCTATCCACTGAGCCCCCTAGCTGCCCCTAAATTCTTTCTTAATTGTTGAACTGAGTTCTGTGAATGCTTGAGAAATGAACCCTCTTCATAGGGGATTATAGAATCAAAGAACCACCACAAATCTAAGTTCATTTTGTTCATTTCATTAATGCAGAAACTGAAGCCCAGATTCATAAAATAATTTACTGCAAAAACCAGGTCCCCTGACTTAGTCTGGTGTATTTTTCTAGTCTACTAAATTACCCCTTGGGAGTTATCTGTAGCTTCTTTTAAATGCCTTAGAAAATTAGATTGTGTATGTATGTGGACTATTTTTCTTCCTAGCATTAATTTTTAAAACTGAATTCTGAATATGAGCATTTTCTGTACATGAGTACAGAGTGTGACAATGTGTTTTAAAGTGATTGATTTTATTTGTTGGTACCTACCATTTCCAGTGAATTAGAATTTTAGGCATGATTCCTGTGATTTGTGCCACACATGCTGGCTTTCTCTGTAGGTCATTTGTTCAATTTCCATTCCATTCAGTTTCCATCAATGTGGTTATCCCGTTGGCTGCAGATTGCAAGCCATCCCCCATGCTCTCATCCCACACTGACAGATATAGTTCCATAAAGAGGTTTCCTGTTCCCAGCTGGGACTCTTTACCCCTCTTTGTTCCTACAGTGAAGTCAGAATGTAGAAGCATCTGTTTGGTTTCCATGGCTGCAGACTCTGTTTTCAAAAACACACAGCTGTGATATCACTGTAGCTTAGAGGTTCATGAGTGCCTGTATCTGAGAACAACTGGTAACAGGATCATGGGCTTATTGGAAAAGAGGAGCTTCTCGAAAGTTCATTCTAAGAGTTGCATTTGAAACGTGGCTCTTGTGCCATGGTTCTACCCTATAGCCTGGTGTAGAGAGGCAATGTAGTGCATTGGACAAAAGGCTAATAACCGTGGAAGTAGGGACAACCTGGGTTCAAGTCTTGCCTTTAACATGTATTGACTGTATCACCATAGGCAAGTCATCTGACCTTTTAGTATTCCAGGCAACTTTCTAAGAATATAAGTTATATCACTGTCATTCAGTTGTTTTCAGTAGTGTCTGACTCTTCATGGCTCCATTTGGGGTTTTCTCAGCAGAGCTACTGGAGTAGTTTTCCATTTCCTTTTCCAACTCATTTTCCAGATGAGAAAACTGAGGCAAACAGGGTTAAGTGACTTGTCTAGGGTCACACATTGAGTCTGAGGCCAGATTTGAACTCAGGAAGATATGTCTTCCCATCTTCAGGCCTGGTACTCTGTCCACTGTGCCACGTCTGCCCCCTTTCTCCCCACCAAAAAGGACATGCTGTATTGGAAAGAGCACTAGATAGTGAAGTCAGAGGACTTGGGTTTAAATCCTGGCTTTGCCACTTACTGCCTGTGTGTAATCTTGGGCAAATCCTTTTTGCCTCATAGACCTCAGTTTCCTCATCTGCAAAATGAAAGGATTGGTCTAGAATACCTCCAAGGTCCCTTCCATTTCTAAAGCTGTGATCCTATGTGAACAGACTCCTAAGTTAATTGAAGCTGAGTCAACATGTGTTTAAGGGAGACTTCTTGTTAAAGCAGATGGTACAATTAAAATGCATTTTTGTTGTTCGTGTTGTAGCCTGCTATAATAGTGATCTAACTGAAGATAAAATACCCGCCTCTAAACCTGCCCCCCTCCCCCATTGTGTGTGGAGGCGACCTTGAATTCCTTTTTATAAAAGTTTTATAAATGCCTTTTGTTTTGACATTGCAGTCATTTCCTGATATACCCTGGCTCCTCTGAGCCTTCCCTTGTAACAAAGGAAGACAGAATAGTAAAATTAACAGCACTGCATGGTTCCCAACTCTCCAAGCAAAAAGAAAAAGGGTGGCAGACTTCCTTATCTTGTTGGGGAGGGTGGGGGGAGGAACTGGTTGTTAGAATTATACAACTTTTCATTTTGTGTTTTTTTTTTAAATTTACATTTGCATTATTTTGGTTGATTGTATTGTTTCCTTAGATACCTACTAGCTGTGTGACCTTGGGCAAGTCACTTAACTTGTGTTTGTCTTTCAGTTTCCTCAACTGTAAAATGGGGATAATAATAGCATCTACTGCTCAGAGTTGTGAGGATCAGATGAGGTAATGTTTGTAAAAAGTGCTAAGTACAGTACATTGCACGTCAATGCAAAATAAATGCTAGCGGTCCCCCCTTCCCCGTTCTCCAGTTTTTTAAAGTTCTGAGTGGGTGAGACTTATTTTGAGTCTTAATTCAGAACTAACAGATTTGCATTGGATTCTATAACACTTCAAGGTGGGCTCTATCATTTATGTCTCTACTGCCTCTTTATAGCAATTGTTAAGCAGTTAAGAAAATGGTCCTTTCCTCAGGAATGAAAACCAGTATGGAGGCAATCTGGGGTGGCTTTTAGCCTCTGCTAAATTATAATAGGCCTTCTTTAGCGTTCCCTGACCTGCCCAGGTTCTATCTGGTCACTTTGCTGAGTTAGCATTTTTTAGGGGGAAGGGGGTCCATGACAGCATGGTGAAAGTCAGTAAGAACTTAATCATGTCATTGTGCCAGGCAGTATGCCAAGAGCTGGGGGTGAAGGTGGGGAGGAGGCAAAATAGAAAGGAGGGCACTCACAGCCCCTGCCCCCGACAAGTCCCTATTCTAATGGGGGAGAGAATAATCAAACAACTATGCACTATGTACACACATACGCATATTATATATAGAAAGAGAGTGTAAATGGGTGGTGGTCTTAGAGGCAAGGTGTTTATATACCTATATAGTGTCTATAGTATATATGTGTATATATAGCATCTATAGTATCTATGTAGTGTATATATACACATACATATACATATAGATAGAGATAATGTAAATGGAAGTGATTTTAGAGGGAAGGTATGTGTGTGTGTGTGTGTGTGTGTGTGTGTGTATATATCCAGTTCTGTATGTGTATGTGTATATATCTATATGTTTATATATATTAGTGTATACACACATATATACACATATATATTAGTGTATACACACATATATGCATATAGATAGATATAGGTAGTCAGATGAAGGTGATCTTGGAAGGAAGGTATATATATGTGTATATATATATATCTAGTTTTATAGTGTATGTATATGTATGAATATGTGTGTGTGTATTAGTGTATACCCACATATATACATATAGATAGATATAGGTAGTCAAATGGAGGTGATCTCAAAGGGAAAGTACATTGTATATGGTGTCTATACTATATATATATATAGACACACACACATGTATAAACACTATAGACTTTAGAGTATCTATGTATGTGTGTATGTATACACACACACACACACACACACACACACACAGAAAGATAGTGTAAATGGGAGATGATCCCAGAGGGAAGGCATATGTATGCATACATATTTATATAAAGTGCATATATATATTTATAGCATATATATATATACATACATACATTTACATACATACACATATGTATGAGATCAGTTCCCATCTATACATATTTATAGTTAGACTGTGTCTGTATGAAGACACAGAGTGTGTGTATGCGTATATATGTATACACACATGTATATGTTTATGTGTGTGTGTCTATGTATATTTATATATTAAAACATAGATAATGTAAATGGAAGGTGGTCTCAGAGGGAAGGAGCTAATGGTGGGAACCTGGAGGAGCCTTTTGCACATGGTGGGATTGAGCCCAGTCTTGAAGGAAGCTGGGATATTGAGGTAGTAGAGGGGAGCCCCTGCTCACCTTGCTTTAGAGTAAGTAGCAAAAGGGCTGGATCTGGAGTTAGAAGTCTTGAGTTCAGATCCAGACTCTGCTGCTGGGTGACCCTGGGTAATTTACTTACGTTACCTCATTTATAAAATAAAGGTGAGCTCTTTCTAGCTCTAGAGACATAGATAAATAAAGTATTTGGTAAGTGCTTGCTGTGCAAGGCCACTGATTAGAACACTGGGCCTAGAGTCAGGAAGACCCGAGTTCAAATCTAGCCTCAGACACTTAGTAGCTGTGTGATGCTGGGCAAGTCCCTTAACCTTCTTAGCCTCAGTTTCCTCATCTGTAAAATGAGCTGGAGAAGGAAGTGGGAAGCCACTCCAGTATCTCTGCCAAGAAAACCCCAAATGGGATCCCAGAGAGCAGAATAAACAACAAGATGAAATACAAGCAGTCCCTAATTTCAAGGAGATAACATTCTAATGAGGGAAGACCACATGGGAAAGGGAGCTAAAAGGGTGGGGGAGGGGTGGTAGGGAGGTCAATGTGACCTGAGTCGGATAAGGTTGCTGGCAGTGTCCAGAAGTGAAGAGAGCGGGGCTCTGGCCTCTTCGGAAATGGGGAGCCAGACTAGGGACCTCAGGGTAGAGGCATCTCCAGGGTGAGGAGGGCTGCTCCAGGGAAGGGAGGAGCCTGGAGAGTGATTGAGTGGACGCTCTCTCTGCAATCCTGGGGGAGAATTGTTATTGGGCTTTGTACGCATATACAAATATGGTCTTTAACGACGTGCCTGGTTCTTTGGGTGTGTTTATATTGGTTGTCATGGCCTAAGAATTCCTTATGAAGCGGTCAACTGACTGGTGATGAGTCTCTCTGTGTCCAGCTGGATTGGCCCTTGCGAAGCAGACACTGGCTGTTGTCAGGCCTGTCATGAAGTCTTTCCAGCTTAAGAGAACCTGCCAGAGCTTTCCCCGGGATTGCCTTCTAGAAGGCAGGATCATTTCCATGCCTCTAACAAGGCCCTGGAATGAGACCTATCGACGATTTACATATCCACATACCTCTCAAGAATAGCTTTGTGTGCTTTGAATAGAAAAGGAATACTCCTCTTCCTAAAATGATTTCAACAGAATTAGCCTCCTTGGGGCTCATTTTCCTTATTTGTAAAGTGAGAGGGCCAGCTCTGCTCCTGTCAACTCTTCCTTCTACAGAACACTACTTTGTTCCCTTTCTGCCTAGAGGCAGTGAGGTGCTACATTAGTAGGCTGGGCCAGGAGTCAGGAAGATCTGAGTTCAAATGCAGCCTCAGACACTGGCTGTGTGACCCTGGGCAAGTTACTTAACTTCAGTTTGTCTCTCAGTTTCCTCAACTTGCAAAACAGGGATAATAATAGTGCTTACCTCCCAGGGTTATTGTGAGAATTAAATTAGATAATATTTGCAAGACACTTTGCAAGCCTTAAATAGGTATATAACTTCTAGCTTTTTATTATTATTGAAGCTCTCCCATGAATGCTGTTATTGTTCAGGAGGTTTTCAGTTGTGCCTGACTCTTCATGACCCTTTTGCGATTTTATTTTCTTTCCCTCTGAGGTATCTCACTGTTGTTGAATTGTTTCAGTCATGTCCAACTCTTTGTGTGTGACCCCCTTTGGAGTTTTGTTGGCAATGATCCTGGATTAGTTTGCCATTTTCTTCTCCAAGTCATTTTACAGATGAGGAAACTGAGATAAACAGGGTGAAGTGACTTGCTCAGGGTCACACAGTGACTCCGGGCCCAGCACTCTGTTCACTGCACCGCCTAGCTGCCTTTCCATAAATAGATATTTGTACTCTTTCCTTGCTTTAAAATTTACCTTTTCTTTAAAAAAAAAAAAGCTTTATTATAAACTCAGTAACCACCAACAAATTAAGAGCTCAAATTGTCCATAAACTCCTATAAAACCCTGGGCAAAGCAGAGCTGGCTAAGCAAATTAATGGACAGCAGGCAACAAAGGTTATTGCCCTTTCCAAGTCTGTTTGACGTTCCAAGGCTTTGACTTTTGATTTCCTCGAATTTTTTTATATTCAGGGTATATATAGTCCTGGCTTTATTCTTAATTTTGTCACCTCCTGTGTGTTTCATACTGACCATCTTTTATGGTACCATTATATTCCAATGCATTAATGTGCTGTAATTTATTCAGCCTGTGAGACATGGTGGTTCCAGTTTTCTGCAGTTACAGATAAATTAACTAGGAATGTTTTTATGCAGCTAGATTCTTTTTTCGTTCTTTCTTTGTTTTTAGTCTTATCTTTAGGCAATGGTCCAAGCACGGTTTTTTCTCATACCGTTGTTCTCAGAGACCGGGAGTTGTAGAGCAGGTTCCTGATGGGCATCTGTAGAGGAAGTCTCTCACCCTGAGGCTCAGGAGATCATAGCTCTTGTTCAGGTTGAAAATCATCCCAGCAATGGATCAAAAGATACAATCTTTTCTTTTATTTTTTTTTTGGTGCCACTTTCTTAATTATTTCCAGTTGAACCTGCGATTCATAAGATCATAGATTTGGAACTGAAAGGAGCTTCAGGGCTCGTCTGGCCCATCTTCCCTTCCCCCTTTAAAAATAAGGAAACCCAAGCCCAGAGAGGTTGTGACTTTTTCAAAATCACACACAGTAATAAGTATCAAAATTTAGATTCGAACCCGAGTTCTCTGACTCTTTAAGTATGTCCTTCTTCCTGTAATGCTACATTGTATTCTTCTTCCCATTCTTCTGAAACAGCAGCTCTAAGGTCAAGGAAATTTTGGTGATTTCTACTTGCTATAGGGAAATAGAAGAAGGCATTAGTTTGTGTTTCCCTAAATAATGTTTTTATAGATAGACCTGGCTCATTCTAGCAATGTCCCTGAAGTCTTAGGACAGCAAGCAAATCTGTTATGTGTGAAAGTTTCAATTAAATTCAATTAGATTTATGATGTACTGGCTGGACTTTTGATAGTTATATTGGGGCTTGCATAGGCTATTTAAATACTATATTTGTTCCTGTTTTTTTTTTTATAAGAATTAGAGCAGTTTTGCTGTTTTAATTTTAGAAGTTCATAATGTCTGTCTTCTAGTAAAATTGCTCTGATACCTCATCATTGAGATGGGGGAGGTGACCTTGGGTTTTCCAAGGCAAGAACATGGGCTCTGGCCGGTCCTCCCCAAGTGGGGAAGTTTGGGGAATGTAATCCTGCAGATGGACTGTAGGCAGATCTTTTGTCTGAGGCCTGATCTGCCTGTATCCCTTGACTTTACTTACCTGGAGTGACCTTCTTCATTCCTTTTTCTGTGGAGAATCCTTAGCTTCCTTCAGGGCTCAGTTTGGGGGTCTTTTCCTATGAAAAGCCCTTCTTTGCCCTCCCTGCTCCCTCCATTGCTTGGTGCTCTCTCCCTCTGAATTACATTGTATTGACTTATTTTCATATATGTTGTATACTCCCTCGTAAAATGCAACCTCCTTGAAGGCTGCTGCATTTTTGTTTTAGTATCTCCAGCACCTAGCCTAGTGGCTGATTTTTATTAAATTAAAATACATTTTGCTATATATTTGTTGAATTGAATCACTGGGAGGCCGGCTGCCAACTAATTTTTTTTTTCTGCCATAACTTAATAGCTTAATGCATAGAGAGGGGTGGGGTTGGTTGAAGGTGTGCCTGATAGCAATGTAATCCAAGATCCTGGAAGCAGACTTCCCTCTGTGACTTTGTCTGCAACTCACCACCATCATGTTGTATCTGTTCTAACTTGCAAGGCCCTTTCCTGCAACTTGTGAATTAGTGACTGTAGTAACTATTCACATGAAGAGTTTAAAAAGCAAGGTTCTGTCAACATAGTATGGTTTTTAATAAGGGACTGGATTTGGGGTCAAAGAAACTGGATTTGAAAGTCAGATGTGTGACCCAGGAAAAGTCATTTTAACTGTAGCGGTTTCCTTATCTAAAAAATGAGGGTGTCGAGCTGATCTTACATCTCTGGTGCCAGCTCGAAATCTGCAGGCTAATGTATGACTACGAGCCACAGTAGCTCATGACTTTTTTTTAAAAGGCAGAACTCTCAGAGACTTTCACTGTGGATGAAAACTGTTGTAATGGGTATAACAAAAACAAAGAGTCCTTGGTCAGGCTGAGAATTCTAGGGCCCAGAATGGCAACAGTTTGTCACCCAGTTCCTCTGTCCTACCTTCTGCTTCCCAAAACATACCTGCTCATATTAGTTAAAAAAAAACAAAACAAATAACACACAAACTTTGTGTGTTTGTGTAACATGGTTTCTTAAATGTCTCTTGTGTAACGCTCTGCAGTGACCTTTCTCTGACTGACTTATAACTAATTCATGATAATACTTTGGAAGTAAGAATGAGGAGCTTCGTTCTCTCTTATGTAAAAATCCTGAAGGGAAATGAGGAACACAAGAAGAGTGGAATCCATCTCATAATGGCCAAATCCAACGGCCTTTTCCCAATCCTCCTCTTCCATCTCTGTAGCCTTTGATACTGTCAGTCAGCTCCTAGATGCACTTCCCTGTCTAGGCTTTCATGAAACTGCTCTTGGTTCTTACCTGCTGGACCATTCCTTCTTGGTAACCTTTGCAGGATCTTCATCCAGGTCAAGCCTACTAGCCAACATCTGTCCTGGGCCCTCTTTTCTTTTTTCTCTACATCAGGGGTTCTTAACTTGGATCTGTGAACTTGGTTGTAATATTTTTGATAACTTCTTATTGTTCTGTCATTTTTCAGTCTTGTCCAACCCTTATTATGGGGTTTTCTTGGCAAGATACTGGAGTGGGTTTGCCATTTCCTTCTGCAGCTCATTTTACAGGTGAAGAAACTGAGGCAAACAGGGTGAAGTGACTTTCCCCAAGTCACACAGCTAGTAAGTGCCTGAGGCCAGATTTGAGCTCATGAAGATGAATCTTCCTGACTAGGCCCAGCACTCTATCCACTGCCCCATTTTGATAACTATTTAGAAATAATTGGCTTCCTTTGTAATCCTATATATTTTATTTTATGCATTTAAAAACATCATGCAGAGACAAGGTCCCACCATACTTCCAAAGAAAAAGGTGAAGAAGCCCTGCACTGTACTTTTGGTGCTCTCCTCACCTCCCATTGATTTAATTAGCATCTCTGCAGAGATGATTCTCAGATCCATATTTCCAGTCCTAATTATTCTCCCAAGCGCCAGTGGTCCCATAGACAGCTCAAACTCAACATGTCCAGAATAGAACTTGTCATCTTTCCCCACCAAACTTTTCCCTCTTTCCAGCTTTCGTTTTTTCTCTTACTATCAAGATCAGTTACCCAAGCTCATAACCTGGGTATCACGGTTGCCTCCTTCCTAGCACTTGCCCCATATGTTCAAACCGTGGTCAGGCCTTGTTGTTTTGTCTTTGGTAGCCTCCCTTATATACTTCACATAGGGAGCAGAAGGTTGTGTCTTCCTATGTGACGACTGCCTTCAGAACCTCTCTCATAACCTTTCTCTTCATTCTTGCAGCGTCTATTCTTGTATGTGCTCTTATTGCCTCATGCCTGCACTATTGCAATCGCCTTCTGGTCTTCCTTGTCTTATGTCTCCCTACTCTAATTCGCTCAGTTGCCAAAGTGATTTTCTTGTTTTTTGTTTGTTTGTTTGGAGACAGTGGAGTTACATGACTTGCCTAAGGTCACGCAGCTAGTGTGCATCTGAGGCTGGATTTGAGCTATGGTCCTCTTGACTCCAGGGCCAGCGCTCTATCCATTGCGCCACCTAGCTGCCCCTCAAAGTGATTTTCTTAAAGTGAGGGTCTGACCCCACTACTCCCCTACTCAGTGAACTCCACTGCCTCCCTATTACCTCCAGGATCAAGTATGAAATATTCTATTTGTCACTAAAAACCCTTCACAACTGAGCCTCTTCCTTCATTTTCAGTCTTCTTACATTTTCACAAACTCAGTGATTCAGTTACAGTGGCCTGTCTGCTATTTCTGCCTTCTTATAGCCATCAGTGGGCCCAGAAGGGATGCTGGAGTTCAAAATGTCATGGGCAAGGTCCACACTCCCTGCCCCTCTGCTTTTTATCTTACTGTTCTGTGACTGATGTGTTTGGGTACAGGGCGGTGTCTGCCTGGAATGAATTCGCCCACTCAAACCATTTTCCAGTCTGTGACAAAGTTTATTGTAGGCCTATAGGAGCAGGGGAGGGGGGGAAGGGGCAGGTTCCTTGTGAACCTGCGACTTAATGGGGGTGAGACTGATGCTTATATTACAAAGAAGTATAGTGAAAGGATCTGGTTGGGATTAAGGAATGGTAAGTATCTGGGGTGGGCCAAGCAAGAGGTGAAAGGAATGCCAAATAAGTTAATTAGGTGATTAGGTGGGCTGGGGTGGGCCAGTCGCTTTGGGCAGAGGCATCATTGATCTGGGCTGCTAAAATGTACGGGAAAATTCAGGGACTGGGTTGCTTTCAAAGACTTAGTCTTTTCCTTTTAGGGTCTAGGTCCCATCACCCCATCATGACCGACAGAGAGACCATCACCAGTCGCAGCAGGGCTGCAGTCCCTCCCTTAGGACTCTGGCATCTGCCCCAGATTCATCTATTCTTCATTCTGGACTAGGGCTTTGCTGCTGTGAACCCCAGCAGGACCTCTGCAGCCAATCAAAAGTCCATACTGGGTGACCACACCATGTGACAGGCACATGTATAGGCAGTGGGGAAGTGGATGCAAACTTGTAAGCCTATAAGCTATTCCCTAGTAGGTGCTGGACAAAATGTCCCTAGTAGACACTAGACAAAAGACATGAACAGTGAGTTTTCTTGTACAACATGGCTAATATGGAAATGTTTTACATGATTGCACATGTACTATCTCAGGGAGGGAGAAATAAAATTTGGAACTCAGAACAAAAAAAAACCCTGATGAATGTTAAAAATTGTTTTTACATGTAATTGGGGAAAAGTGAAATACTATTTTAAAAAGGTATGAATAAATAGGTCTTTTTTTTTTTGGCTAGATAATCAGGGTTAAGTGACTTGCCCAGGGTCACACAGCTAGAAAGACAAATAGCTCTTAAAAGATCAGTTGCAAACTTTGAATACACATATGAAAGATTTTTCTGAATGAATATGCATTTATTAAATACTTATGTACTATGTGCAAAGCACCAATAATAAGAAACCTGCAAATTAAAATAACTCCGGTTTTACCTCATACCCAAAAAATTGGAAAAGATGAAGAAAAGACAGAAATAGGGTTGGAGAATTTCAGGAAAATAAGAAAACTAATATGCTGTTGGTGGAACTGTGAATCGGCATTATTATTCTAGAAAGCAATTTCAAAGTATTTCTAAAAAGTGACTATGAAGTCTATACTTTTTGACCTAAGGAGTCCATTCCTAGACCTATACTCTGTGGAGGGCATTGACTGAAAGTAAGGTCTTGTATATACCAAAGTATTTGTAGCAACATTTTTTTTTTCAGCAGAGGACTGAAAACAAAATACTCAAATTAAGGAGTGGCCAAAGATATTGTGATACTTGAATATAATGGACTATTACTGCAACAGAACATATATTCCTGTAACAATGTATATGAGGAATTTAGAGAAACATAGAAAGCCTTATATGAATTTATATAGAGTAAAATAAACAGAACCAGGAAAAGAGTATACACAATGATTTCAGCAGCATAAAGGGAAAGAATAAAAACAAAATTGAGTGGTATGTAATTCTAGTGACCAGATTTGGCCTCGGAGAAGAGAAGAGAAAATGTAACTAATTTATTGCATTAGTGTGGTAGAAGATTATGGACTTGAGCTCCTGCATATGCTGTCAAATGAGGTTGATGTATTGCTTGATTTTGCTGGACTTTTATTTTTTAAAACCTTTGTAATAAGATGAGGCTCAGTGTGTTAGGGATAAGAGGAAGAAATGTGTTTGAAAGTGAATATGATATAAAAACCAAAGTTACCAATAACACTTGAAAAAAGAATGCGAAGTGTGTTAAAGCAGTTCCCCCAATGATCAAGGCTCTCTTGGGGTGAGCATTGTGGGAAATTGAGTTTTCTTTTCAACAGATTTGGGACTGTCTTCCTTGTTACTGTCCTGCATTTGATTTCCAAGATAGAAAATACTTTCTTATTGTATAATGTCACAGAGTTTAGCACTATGGGGAAATTTGCAGATTATTCCTGCCCTCTCATTTTACAGATGAAGAAACTGAGAACCCCAGAAAATTCAAGTGCCTTTCCCAAGGTCACACAGACAGACGCAGAACCAGAATTTGAGCTCAGGGTTTCTGCCTCCAAATCCAGGACTCCTTATCAGTGACATAGAGGTTTTAATTCAGTATCTAGCAGTATCTGGGGTCTCCCAGGTTATCTGTTAGTTCTACAAAGTCCACCCTCATCTCCCTATAGCAACATTTTACTTGAATTTACAGTGAGATGTCACTATAGGCTACATTATGGGTGAAAGTTGGAGGAAGTCGCTGCAGCTTTCTTTTGCAGTTTTAGTCTAGCCTTTTGCAAGGTGGGGTGGGGGGAGGAGGAGAGTGAATCTATTTATAGGCTATTTTAAATTTGCTTCAAGGAACTATGGTGAGCAGAGAACTCTTACATAATAGACCACTGGCTTTCCTTCTGCACGTCTCACTAACTGGCTTGCCCTCTGGACAGTAACAGTCACATGTTTTGGAGAGTTTCCAGTTAAATGAGATGATATATGTAAAGCACTTTGCAAACCTTAAAATGGCCTATATAGGTTATCTATTGATGGTGATGATGACAACAGCAAATGCTGTGGCAGGATTCTTTTCAGAAACTATTATCATATGTTACACTATGTAATTGATGAGAAACTGGATTAATTCAGTGGATCTTTTTCATTACAAGTCCCCTATCTTATCCCCTTTTTTCTTGACCCTTTTGTATGTACTTATAAATCATTGTGACACAGACATTTATGACATGAAGGATGAGCAAATCATTTTGGGCAATTCTTTGTCTTTCTGTCTCATAATCTCCATTTAGGAAATTTGAGAAAATTTGTACATAGTGTTCCTTGTTCTCCCTTTCCAATTTCAAGCACGCTCCTCACCGTATTGGAAGAGAAGGAGAAGGGCAGGGGAAAGAGGAAGAGGAGGAGAAGGGACGAGGAAGAGGAGGAGAAGGGACGAGGAGGAGGAGGAGGAGGAGGAATTTTCTTTTAATTGAAAGATCAGATCAAACAGAGACTTAACAATGAGGATCCCTTTCCCAAAGCTGTGTTAATTTCCAGCCTTAATATGCAGGTTCTCTTCCCTTTAGAGCCCCCTGCTGTTCTTAGCAGGTATTGCCAGGCATGGCTCTCCATCCTTCAGTTCCTTGTGGTGGGGGCTCCAGAATGGTCTCTCAACTGGTCCTTGGTCCTGGGGTCAGACAAGGCAAAAAAACCAAAAACCCCAAACTTCCTGCTGAGTCCCATACTACTGTGCTCTTGGAGACATCCTTTGCTTCCACAAAGGGGAAAACTTATGACTTTATGGATCTCTTTATTTATATGTTCTCTTCCCCTTTAGAATGTAAGTTTCTTGAAGGCAGGGACTGTTGTCTTTCTTTGTCTCTCCTGTGCTCAAGTTAGTGCTTATACAAGTTTATTGGTTGATTGAATCATAGCTCTGGTGGTGGTTTGGCACAAGAGATGAGGAACTGGGCTTTATTGAAGCTGGTTGCCTTTGTTATCTTTCCTGCCAGCTTCTGGTCTTACATGAGCTGTGACAGGGAAGCTCCTAAACTCAAGGATTCTTAACCATTTTTGTGTCATAGATCCCTTTGGCAGTCAGGTCAAGCCTATGGACCCCTTCCCAAAATGATTATTTTAAATAAAATTCATAAGACCACAAAAGAAACAGATTATATTGAAATAACTACTAAAATATGTTTTAAAAATCTGACAAGTTTCCAGACCCCAGGTTAAGAATGCATGCTCTAACTTTAAGCAAAGGGCAGCTGGGTGGTGCAGTGGACAGAGCGCCTGGCCTGGAGTCAAAAAGACTCATCTTCCTGAGTTCAAATCTGGCTTCAGACACTATCTGTATGACCTTGAGCAATTCACTTCACCCTGCTTGCCTCAGTTTCCTCATCTGTAAAATGGCAAACCACTCCAATAATTTTGCCAAGAAAACCCCAAATGGGGTCACAAAGAGTCAGACATGACTGAAAAACAACTGAACGACAAAAAACCTTCAGGAAAGTTCTATCTTCACTCCTCTATTGGTTCATATAGGGCTATAGATTTAGAGCTTGAAGGGACTTGGGAGGTCTTCAAGATCAACTGCTGCATTTTACAGATGAGGAAACTGAGTCCCAGAGGATTAAAGTCATTTGCGAGCCAAAGCTGGGATTTGAACCCGGCTAAGTCTATGTGATTGTAAACCATGTGTCGGTGTGTGGGCCCACCCTTCCAGCCTCAGGGACTGGGGAGGAGGATGGGAGAATTGACTGAAACACTGTAAAATGGCATTCTCATTCCTGTCCCGAGTCATAGAAAGATAAGGGATGTTGGCCATTCTTGGCTTCCTTTGGCAATGTGTGGAGAACTGGACCTGGAGTCAGGAAGTCGGGAAGTCAGGAGTCCTGATCCATCCTCAGACATTTACTATCTGTGTTAGCCTGGGCAAGTCATTTAACCTGTTTACTTCAGTTTCCTCACCTGTAAAATGAGGATAATAACACCACCTACCTGGCATGGTTGTTGTAAGAATCAAATGAGATAATATTTGTAGTGCTTAACACCGTGCCTGGCACATAGTAAGTGCTATCTAAATACGTATTCCCTTCTCCTTTCCCCCTATTCCTTTCTCTGACATCTCCCTCCTCATCTGTTCCTCTTGATTTCCTTCAAGTCCCAGCTAAAATCCCACTTTCTTCAGTAAGCCTTTCCTGACCTCTCACCCCTTACCCCCTTTAATTCTAGTGCCTTCCCTCTGCTGATTATTCATTAGACTGTGACCTCCTTGAGAGCAGGGACGTGCTTTTGCCTTTTTTTGTATCCCCCAATAGTTAGCACAGTGTCTGGCACAGAGTAGGTACTTAATAACTGTTTGTTGACTTATTGACTTTGAAGGAATATTTTTCTTTTTATTTCTTTATACTTAACTATCACACATGTGTAATTTTTAACTAGATCTTTCCTCATTCCCTTTGCCCATTTTATTTAAAACAATTTTATTTTCTCTGAAGTAGTTTTCTTGATAGGATCTAATAGTATTTGACACATTCTGAATAAAATATGGAACCACATTAGCTTCTGTTTCCAGTTCAACTTAACAAACATTTATTGAGGCCCTTTGTAGGGACTGGGGATGCAAAGGTAAAAATGACCATTTTCTGCCCTCAGGGTGTTTATATTTAATCATTTTATAGGGATGGGAGTGGGGATCTTTGATAGGAAGTGGATAGAGGCAAAGGAGAGATCGAGATCAGTCTTTTAGAGCAGTTAGAGAATGAGAGAATACATTTAGCCCTGGGATTTTGAGTTGTAAGGCTGAGCATTCCTGAGACCATTGAATTTTTCACATTGTCCCGCTGCAAAATGGGTACTTTAAGGTCCTGATTTTGGGCGCAGGCTGAGAGTGTTCTCCTCTCCCTTCCTTTCTTGTTACTCACTAGCCCTCTCCGCCCCCCCCCCCCCCCCCCCCCCCACTGGGGAAGAAACATTCTTTTTCCCTCTACATAATTTCCTCCTGGGTGAACTGCTGTTGTCATCCTCTGGTAAACAGTAGATTTGAAGTGAAGTTTGCAGAATATTTTACATGAGACAGATTCTCTGTGCTCAGATGAATCAATTCTTGAAGAAATTTTCCATTTTCCTTTTTTTAAAAAATAATTTTTGTTTTGAGCTTAAACACTGAAAAAGAGCATTTCTATAAAGACAGCAGAACAAAAAAAGAGGATTCCATATGAAACTGTCAATTTCCATTTCATGCACATGGTTTTTTTTAAGTATATAATAAATTCTGTGTATTACTTTCAAAACTGGCCTGCTTGTGTGTTTCATCATGAGCTTCCTTCTGTTTTCTTCTGTGTATTATGTGTATGTTTATGTATGCATATATTTCAATGACATTATTTGGCAATACTATTGTTAACAGACCCTTCCTCCATTCATATCCCCAATTAAAAATTGATTGAAAGAAAGAGGAAAAAAAACTTGTAACAAAATAAGCATAGTCAAGCAAAATATCACAGTGGTCATGTCTGTTTTCATGTCTTATTGTCTTGAGTCCATCACCTCTCTGTTAGGAGAAGGGTTGACATGCTTCCTAACATGGTTGGTTATTACTTTGATCAGATTTCTTAGGAGCAGCTTAGTTGACTTAGAAAATAGTATTCCCAACAGAAAGAGGGGCAGGCAGAAGGATAAGCATTGGGGAGGGCAAATTTTAGGATAGGGAATCTAGAAGTCCAAATTTAGTTTAGCGTTAATAGTTGGATGAGCCTTTGATTTTCAAAACAAAGATGTCTCTTTATTGGGTTTTAAAGATTAAAATGAATTTTGTCCAGTACTCACTTCCATTGAAGAAAAAAGCCGTACTGACTTGTGCGTTTTTTTTTTTTTAATGATGTTCATTCCACCACTTTTCAGAAGAGCCAAGGTGTAAAACTGTAGATGTGGAGCTGGAAGGGACCTTTAAGGTCATCTAGCCCAATCTGCTTCCCATTTTACAGTTGTGGAAACTGAGGTCCAGAGGTAGTAAATACCGAGCCACTCCATCACTCTTTCTAATATAGGACCCTATACATGCTAGGCTAGTTTGCTCCTTATCTCCAGATGGAATTTTTGCTGTGAACCTGCTGGCCTTCCTTTCTCTCAGTTCTGGACACAGACCTTCTGTTATCAGCTAAGTAGCTTAAACTGAGGGAGTAGTAGTTTGATGGGGCTCTAACTCCAATGCCCTTCCTCTTTCTCTTCCTCATACCATCATTGTTACCAATTGAAAGGGGAACTCATACCCAAATGGTATGAGATTGCTTCAGGATAGTGACTTCCCCTTTCTGGCTCTTAATTTCCTAATCTGTAAAGTGAGAGGGATACACTATAAGACTTCTAAGGTCCTGTCCAGCTCTAAGTAAAATGAGTCTATGACCAACTTTTTTTCAGGAAATATGGTGAGTTCATTGTGGGTATATTGAACTTTTGAGGTACCAGTAAGGGCAAGATACTTATGTGGAATTGGCCAACAAGAAGATGGAAATGTGTTGGGGCAGCTAGGTGGTGTGGTGGATAGAGCACCCGCCCTGAAGTCAGGAGGACCTGAGTTCAAATTCGGCCTCAGATCAAACACTTAACACCTACTAGCTGTGTGACCCTGGGCAAGTCACTTAACCCCAATAGCCTAAAATTTAAATAAAAAAAAAAAGAAGATGGAAATGTGTATTTAGAGTTTGGAAGAGGTGATGGGCTAGAGAGGGAATCACTGGATGAGATTGCCAAGGGAAAGTGTGTGGGCATGAAAGGATGACCATTATGGAGATCATTTGCATATAGATATAGGAGATCTGGGAAGGAGGAGAGGAGACATTGAAGGTAATAGGTGGTGTCTGAGTTAGTATGAGAAACGTGGAAATTCAGTGTCAGGAAAGCCAGTGGAGTAAAGAGGGACAGGGTGGTTTCAGAAAAGTCATGAAGGATGAGGACTAAGAAAAGGTCATTACGTTAAGCAACTAGGAGGTCTTTGGTGATTTTTCCTAAGACAAGTTCTAATGATGATTTGAAAAAAAAGTCAGATTATAAGAGATTTGATGAGTGGATAGAAGAAAAACAAAGGTATTCTCACCCTTTTGATAGTCTGTCCTCCTCTGGCATCCAAATCACTCTTGTTTCATGATTTTCCTCCTATGTCTCTATTTCTTCTCTGCTTCCTTTGCTGATTCCTCATATTCTTCCAATCCCTTAAATATTGATGTTCGACATGGTTCTGACCCGAGGTTGATGACCCTCTTTCAACATGTAACTTATGTTTTTGAAATTGGACCTCTCCAGCTCTCCCCTCAAACCTGCCTGTCCCCCAACTTTTCTTTCTATAGATGGTTGTCCCTCTCGCAGTCACCTGGAATCCAAACTTTGAAGTCATAGCTCTTTCCTTCTGCATCGATTTCCATGTCTTCTAACTCGATTAAGAAAATGATACTTTTGCTCGTGTTTTCTGTTATTCCTGCAATGAGATTCCTCATTTCCTTCAAGGGTCTGGCTCAGTTTTCACTTTTTTTACTGCTTGCCCCACCTCATTTCCTTTTTCCTTTGAAAGTGATCCTTCCCTCCTCAAATTTTTTTTTTCATAACATTTCACCTGGATCTCTCTAAGGCCTTTCCAAGAATTAAGAAATCACAGATTCAGAGCTAGCATGAATCTCAGAAACCACTTAGTTTTACCCCTTCATTTTACAGATTAGGAATCTGTGTCTCAAAGAAGTAAAGTGACTTGAACCCAGGACTTCAGACTCTAGAGCCAGTGGCTTTTTCTACTTCCCCAAAATGACACTCCTACTTGCAAAAAGGCAAAGTTAAAGAAAAGGGTTTTTTTTTAATTTAAAAGAGAAATTGGATATCTGTGGAAAGGAATCAGTAGAGAGGGAGAGACTGTGCTAGAGAGAGGGGGATAATTGATGGAGGAGGAATGGGATAAAGGGAAAGATGGAGGGGTTAACCTGGGCAAGGTAGAGAGCCATTGCTTCCCTTGATACAAGAGAGAAGGGTATGGAAGAAGACCCAGAAATTTCACTGAGAGGTGGAGGGATGGATACCTTCTCAGTAAAGCAGAAGAGCAAAGCTACAGTTGAAGCTTTGAAGAATCGAATAAGTTTGGAAATCTCCAACTTTTTTCTCCCTTTTTATTTAATTGAGCAAATGTTTATTAAGCACTTGTGGTGTGCAAGGTATTGAGGGAAATTCCTATCTAATTCACAGGTATATCTTTCCTCTGCCTTATCTAGGGACAAGAGGAAAGACAAACTAGTTCCCCACAAGGAGACACCTTGCTTGGGAAGATATTTTATAGTAAATTTTTTTGGTGGTTCCTTTGTATTTTGAAAAAACAATTAAAATATCATTCAAGTTAAACTTGTTCTACTCAGCATCCTCTACCCAAAACCCATTTCTCCATAAATCTATAAATTGCTTTCTTTCCATACCCAACAGCTAACCTTCTCCTGGATATTTTATATCACTTAATCACTTGTCCGGTTATTTCAGGAACTGGCATTACATATAAGTGAGTGATTGTCACAGAGGTTAAATGAGGTAGAGAAAGAGAAGAGTGCAGAACAGCCCTGCTAAAGCTGTGTTTCCCTTAGTTGCTACCACAACACTGTCCCTTCCCCATTTTCTCCCCAGCTTTGGCACAAAATGAATGTTAGATGCCTTCTTTGTTTTGTTTTGTTTTTCCAAATTTTATTTATTTTATTCTGAGCTTAAGAAATAAAACAAGCATTTCTATAGCATAGTAGAATAGAAAAAAAAGAGGATTGCACATGAAACTGCAAATCTATTATGTACAACTTGCTATTCCTTTTAAATATATTATGAAGTTATCATGTAACTTTTTGCCCCTTCCTCGCTGGTCGTGGCAACCATTAGACACAAATATGTGTGTGTGTGTGTGTGTGTGTGTGTGTATGTATGTATATATATGTAAAATCATTCCATACATAGTTCTATTTATCTCTTTCTCTAGATGCAGATAGCATCTTCCTTCATATGTCCTTTGTAGTTAATTTGGATATTTATAATAGTCAAAATAACTTAGCTGCTCAAAGTTGCTCATAAAACAATATTGCTATTACTGTATGCAGTGTTCTCTTGGTTCTGCTCATTTCACTCTTCATTATTTTGTGCAAGTCTGCCCATGTTTTTCTAAGATCATCAAGGTCATCGTTTCTTATAGCACAGTAGTATTCCATCATAATCATACTCCACAACTTGTTTAACCATTCCCCGATTGACAGACACCCCCCCCAATTTCCAGTTCTTTGACACCACAAATAGAGCTGCTGTGAACGTATTAGAACATATAGACTCTTTTCCTTTGTCCCTAACCATCTTTGAAAACAAACCTAGTAGTGGTATTGCTAGGTCAAAGGGTATATAGGCAGTTTGATAACTCTTTGGGCATAATTCCAGATTGCTCTCCAAAATGGTTGGGTTAAATGCTCTCTTTGTACTGTTCAGTAGCATAGTATCTTTCATATGTGAAAGTACTGTTCCTGAACCAATATCAGCTGGCTTTTCATTTTGAGTAGTTTTCTGAAGAATGGCAATTGATGCTGGACCCCCATCATGAAGGAACTTTGGGCCAAAGCTGGGGCAGACTTACAATTAAGTGTCCATGGATCACCTGTTGGGACCAAACTTGTCACCAGCTGGGCTAAACAGACTTAAATAAATAGCCTTGCAGCTGTAATGACCCTTCACTTATCTTGAGGTCACTTATCTGGCAGCCTCAGCCATCTGGGACATATCTGAGAACCAAAAAATAAGCAAAAAGCAAAGAACGCCTTTGAGGTGCCAAATGTCACAAAGCCTGTAATATTTTAAATGAAACTCTTGCAGGTAACTCAGGAGGACCTTGTAGACCTTTGCTCAGATCTCTTTCATTTTTTCTTTAGGCACAGTTCTAACAAGCTTGTTAATGTGTATTTCCTTTCCAGAGAAAGATTAGAAAGTTTAAAACAGAGGCCAGGAGGTTAGAATTGGCTGATAGCCGTGAAGGTGACTGCTAGCCACCTGACCTTGAGGAAGGAAGGGGGAAAAGCTTTTTAAAAACAAAAACCAGAATCTAATACCCTCGAGTAAAAAACAAAGCAATCTGTGACCATTTAGTAGAGATAAGTTCAAAAGGCCTCCATAGCTCAGTAGCCCTTGAGGACATCACTAAATATGTTCTATATGATAATGGGTGTTTATGGTAGTGACCAGGAGGCATCAAGAAATAGTTAAGCTCTGCTTAGTTACTGTGCTTAAGAAGGCAGGGAAGACATAATGCATTTTTAAGGAAAGATTTTTCTCCAGAATGCTTAAAGTTAATCAGGTTTTGGTGTTTAAAGAAGTAAATTTGAATTTGTAGAATAGTGTATTAGCTGATGGTACTGGATGAAGCTGCTTGGTAGCGAGAATTGGGCAGTGGACTTGTTTGCATGTCCACTCCTCCATTAGGCTGTAAACTCTTTGACAAAAGGGGGGCAGTTCTGGCTCGACTTTGTATCCCCAGGATTTAGCATGTTGCCTGGATCGTAGTAGGTGCTTAATAAATGCTTATTGACTTTTAGGCATCTGAGGAGAATGTGTCCAGTTTTTTTCCTAGGGCTGCACTAAAACACCCCTGTTTTATGAATCAGTGGCAATTGTTTGGTTCAGTTGAGTGCTTGTATCCATTTTGGGTTGCCATAATTACCTGTCCAGACTTCTAGATCACAGGTGCTAGATGCAAGACTCAAACAGTAGGTTTTGGCTCGCTGTAGAATCCCAGTACAAATCCCACAGTGGCCTCCCTTTTCCCAGGTCATGGCTTCTGGTTTATCAAGATGGAGAACACGTTAAAAGCAACCAATTAGAAAAAAGAAGGCACACTCCTACTGGTCATGCAGTCTCCTAAAACGAAGTGAGCTGTGGCCAATAAGACAAGCTGTTCTTCTTGGAGAGGCAACTTGTATGAATTCTAATAGAATGCAAGCTTCTTGATAGCAGGGACTGTTTCTTTTCTTTTTCATTTTGACTTTTTATTCCCTGGCACAGTGCCTGACCTATAGTAGGTGCTTGTCTCAGTTTCCTTACCTGTAAAATTGGGACAATAGTAGCAGCTACATCCTAGAATTGTTGTGAGGATCAAATAAGGTAATAATATGCCTGGCATATAGTAGATGGTATACAAATATTAACTGTTATTAAAAAATTTGTTAATTGATTGATAGAAAGTACCCTTGGAGTGAAGAAGACCTGGGTTCAAGTTCTATCTCAGTCACATATTGACTGGGGAACCAGGAGCAAGTCACATAACCTCTTGATACCCCAAGCAGTTTTCTAAGACTATAAATTGCAGACTCTGGAGCAGCTAGGTTACACAGTGGATAGAGCACTGGTCCTGGAGTAAGGAAGACCTGAGTTCAAATCCAGCCTCTGACACTTATTAGCAGTGTGGTCCTGGACAAATTACTTAACCCTGTTTGCTTCAGTTTTCTCATCTGGAAAATGAACCGGAGAAGGAAATGGCAAACCACTCGAATATCTTTGCCAAGAAAATCCCAAATAGGGTCAGGAACAGACAGGCAGCAACAATAAGTTGTTTATTTGCGTTACTTTGGGACATTTCCACACATAGAATTACCTGTACTTGTGGAATCACTTACCTTATCTTCCATCCTTCCCTCAAAAAACAAAGTTTTTTTTTTTAATCTAAGCACAGGTGGACCTGGAGAACTGGCTGTTAATTTAAGATCACTCTCTCTCCCCTGTTGCTGAAAGGCATCTTAGCCATGGTATTTAAAGCCAAAGTAGGTTGCCTTTCTGACATGTTTTCTTATTCATACTCACTATTGATTCTAGAAGGAGCCATTCATACAAGACTTTTTCTATGTAATTTATCTCTGTGATGAGAGCTTAACTTAGTTTGAGGCCAGCATTTAGAGAAGTGAAGGTTTTTTTCAAAATCCTAGTATAAATCCATGGCTTCTGCATATATTGGGGATCTAAGCAGAGAAGTTCAAATATACACATTTTGGAACCTCCCTGGAAACTGAGCACCAATCTGGCCACATTATTATTCAGCACACTTGGCCCTGACTCTCTCAACCTCTTTGCTGAGCCCCTCCCTTTATGGAGGAAATAAGGTCATTCCCTTGGGAAGCCCATGTGTATGTGAAACCGGGAGCTCCCTCCACAAAATGATGAGCTGAATGGAAAGGCTGGAAAGGGAGTCTTTTACGGATCATGCAAGGAATGATGTGCTAAGCTTGGAATTGTGGAGAAGAGGGATCTAGGAGGTTGACAAGAATCATTCCTTCCCACTCCCTCCCATCTTTGGCCCATATTCCATTTATAGGACCACAGAGGACAAGCTTGGAGGATGTTAAGTCCAACCCTCTCATTTTTCAAATGAGGAAATAGAGGCTTCCCCTGTAGGAGTACAGTGATTACTCCAAGGTCATACAACCCCTTCATTAGTGAGTTAATTTGTGATTGTTATTCAATTATTTCAGGCACATCTGACTCTTTATGACCCCATTTGGGGTTTTCTTGGAGAAGACACTGGAGTCATTTGCCATTTCCTTCTCCAGCTCATTTTACAAATGAAAAACTGAAGCAAACAGGGTTAAGTGACTTGCCCAGGGTAACACAGCTAGTGTCTGAGGCCAGATTTAAACTCATGAAGATGGCAACTAGTTAACTAACTAGAGGGTTAACTAGTGACTCCTAGTCCAAGACTTTTTCCATCACACCACACGCAGGCTAGAACTTTTCAGGAACCTTTAGGCCTTGTGATTTTTTTTTTTTCCTTTCTTTAACTCAGAATTCTGCCAAATTCAAAAAAGCACTAGCTGTTACCAAAAATTTACATGGCCCTTGATGCTCTGCAGAGTACTTTACATCATTTCATTTGGTCACCATGACAATGTGGATTTAAATAAGGATTTCAGCATGCTAAATCTGGGAGTTGAAAAAAAAAGAGAGAAAGACAGGTAGCTCTAGTTCTTCCACTGGCTCACCCTGTGACTTTGTGTAAGTCACTTCCCCTCCCTTGAATCTCAGTTTGTTTTTCTATAAAATGGGGATGATCAATACCTTGGTCTGCCTTCATATATCTATCTATCTATCTATCTATCTATATATATATATATATATATATGGTGGTTTTATGAGGAGCCAAAGTAGTTAAAAGATGTTGAAAGTACTTTGAAAACTGGAAAGTGGCCAAACTTACTTGATCCCAAATCCTCCATTCAGGCTGTAATCTGGTATTTTAATTTTTCTTATAGCAAAATAGGGCAACTTGATGGTACAGTGGATAGAGTGCCACACCTAGAGTCAGGAAGACCCATCTTCATGAGTTCAAATCCGGCCCCAGACATTAGCTGTGTGACTCTGGGCAAGTCACTTAACCCTGTTTGCCTCAGTTTCATCACCTGTAAAATGAGTTGGAGAAGGAAGTAGCAAACCACTCCAGTATCTTTGCTAAGAAAATCTCAAGTGGGGTCATAAAGAGTCGGACACAACTGAAATAATTAAATAATAGCAGTCACAAAATACATTCTTCTTTAAATCATGCCCTTTTTATACATTGTGGTTTCCCAGACCACCTTGTGGGAGAAAGTGGGGACCACCCCTATATCCCAATCTTCCTTTCTTTCTTTCCTTTTCCCCTCAAAATTGCACTATTATTAATCTTATAGTAAATTTAAAATCCTATTTTCACTTCAAAAATATTACTTTTGAAGTTGCTTTCTTTCATTGAACTTAGGTCCCCCCCACTTGTCTATTTTTTTTTTGAGTCTCATGGAAAAATAATGATAGCTCTCCAAGCTCTCCTGTTCTTTTTGAGAACCTGTTATCCTTTCTAATTATAGCAGTTGTTGAGAAGAAAATGTAGTGCACTGCAGGACAGGACTAAGTCTTTGAAATAGTTTGTATTTTTTCCTGTATCATAGCAGCCTCCACAGAAGTCTTACTTTGAAGTCTCATCTTAGTGTGCTGCTGACCCTGGATCCTCCCCAAGAACTTGACTATAGTCTGCAAACTGAGTCAGCATTCCTTCGGATCACAGAGCAGGGCACAGTGAACTCCGTTGGAGTGTAAGATGTAATCAGTCAAATAGCAAACAATAGTTAAGTACCTACTATATACCAGGCATTGTGCAGGTGTTGGGGATTGAAAGAAGATCAAAGCAAAAATAGACCTTAGTGTTCATAGGGTCAAAGAACTTACAGTCTAGCCATATGTCTGTGTGTGTGTGTGTCTGTGTGTATGCATATATGTATGTATATACCCATACATACACATATACATACACACATGTGTATACATATATAGAGATAGATATAGATATATAGATAGAGATAGATAGATAGACATATAGATGTATAAAAAATAATCATAAGGTGATTGGTGATGGAGAAGAACAAGCAGAACTCAACCTTGAAGTAAACTTGAGATTGGAGAGATAGAGTAGAAGGGAGCTCCCCTTCCAAGCACCACCAAGCTATTGAGGCGTTGAATACAATCTCAGCGAAAGACTTTGTCATCTAGTCAAGGATCAGCCTACCTAAGTTTAGAAGGGTTCATTATCACCTGAGGGTTGGCCACCGTGGGTTTTTTTTTATTTTTTCCACAATAATCTATAAGATGGATAGAAACACAGAAGTGCTCATTCCCCCCTTTTGTTCCCTAGAGGAAGAATGGCAGAAAAGAGAGCAGAGGACAATGAGAATCTCCTAGTTCTTAGTGTCTATGAACATTAATTTAATTTAACTGTTGACATTCAGTGGGGCAGTTAGGTGGCATAGTGGATAGGGTGCTGAGCCTGGAATTAGGAAGACTCATCTTCCTGAATTCAAATCTGGTTTCAGATACTAGTTGTATGACCTTGGGCAAGTCACTTAACCTCAGTTAAGTGCCTCAGTTTCCTCATCTATAAGATGAGCTGGAGAAGGAAATGGCAGACTGCTCTAGTATCTTTGTCAAACAAACAAATAAATAAATAAAACAAACCAAATGTGGTCACAAAGAGTCAGACGTGATTGAAATGACTGAATAACAGCAATGGTAGGCAACATGAGATCCTTGTCCAACAGTCAGGGAGCTGAACCTCAGCCTAGAAGCTGTTAAGAAGTGGATCCACTTCTTGGTTTATGGGAGGAACTGAAATTGTTTTCATCTCATGTCCAGAGTTGACAGCAGCACTTGGGACACTTGATTCATGTTGAACGTGATCAAACAGACCATTATGACGAAAACTGTTGTTGTTGTACCAACATCTGTTATATAGGATGAAGTGGAGGCATTCCACAAAGAACTTGACAAGATCCTCTAAATTAAGTCAATAATTGTACCTCCTACTTCACAGGCTGCTCTGAGGATCAAATCAGACAATGTAGAGAAAGTACACCTTCAGATGGTTTAAACGTCAGCTATTCTTTTAGTATTATTACCTTGGTGACTTCAGCAGGAGAGGTTCACAAAATAGAATTCAGGAGTGAAAAATGAGCATCTCAGCCAAAGGTTAATGATTTCTCAGAAACTTCAGGCTTCAACATCCTGAACAGTCCCTTCAAGGCGAGTCAGAAGATACTGAACATGAAGAATATAGGATATGGAGTCACTACCAGTCATTGCCTGGGTTTCCTAGGAAAAGTTACTTCACCTCTGAGGGCTTCAGTTTTCTCATCTTTAGAATGAGGGGGTTGGAGTAGATTTCATCTGAGGTTCCCTCCAGCTACAAACCTATGATCCTATGAAAGCAATGAGGAATGCCATACAAAATTTGCCCTTATTTTAACAGGCAGGAAATATCCAGTCACACACCTATATAGTTATATATGTAAACATATATACATATACACACACACACACACACACATATATATATATATATATATTTGTTTAGTCATTTTTCAGTTGTGTTCAACTGTTGGTGACCCCTTTTAGGTGTTTTCTTAGCAAAGATACTGGAGTCATGGAATTAGGCCAAAGGATAGATACTGGAAAGGAGATGCAGGGCCTTTGTTACAGCTGCCTTAAAATTCATACCCGTAATTTGTTGATAGTATGAGGTTTACCTTGTTACTACTGCCTCTTAGAAATCTGATAATCTGTTAATAGTGTGAAGTTTACTCTTAAAAGGCATTTATTAAGGTGTGCCAGGCACCATGTTAAGTATTGGGTATACGAAGAGAAATAAAAAATAGTTCCTGCTCTCAAGAAACTTACATTTTAATAGAGGAGTCATGTAGGTAAATAGACATAAATTAAATATAGAGTAGATAAAAGGTGATTTTTTTTTTTGATTGGAAGGCAACAGCAGCTAGGAGGATGGGAAGGGGCATCTTGCTTATGGTGTGCTTGAGCTGAGTCAAGGCTAAAAGCTAGGGTTTCTAAGAGGTGGAGGTGAGAGAGGAGAGCATTCTGGGAGAAAGGAAGGAAAGAAGGGGAGAAGGGAGAAACAGCAAGTAAACCTTGATAGCTAGTAAGGAACCTTGTCATGATGAACTTTAAATTCCAAACAAAGGCATTTAATTTATATTTGATCCTGGAGATAATAGAGAACCTCCAGGATTTAGTGCGTAGAGGTGTGATTTGGTCAGACCTGCATTTAAGAAAGTAATATTGGCTGTTGAGTTTAGGATGAATTGGAGTTTTGAGCAAGAGAGAGGCCAGTTAAGAAGCTATTTAAATAATGGCACTGACCACTGGGACAGCTGGTGATATAGTTGATAGAGTGCTGGGCCTGGAGTCAAGAAGACTTGAGTTCAAATGCAGCCTCACTTACTAGCTGTGTGACCCTGGGTAAGTCATTTAACCCTGTTTGCCTCCATTTTCTCTTCTGTAATATGATCTGGAGAAGGAAATGGCAAAGGACTCCAGTATACCCAAAAGGAGTCACGGAGAGTCAGAACACTGAAGGGAGAGTTGGTATGGACAGAAGGAGACAGAGACTGGCTTCCAGAGAAGTCTGTATACTGCCAAGCAGAACAGCTCTGAAATTCCTGCAAGTTTCATGTTAAAGGGCAACAAGGCATAACTCAGAATAGAAAATGATTATATCTGTCAGCAATTATGCATAAAGAGTGTACTTTGCTCTTCAGGGCTATTATTTCAGCATTATTCACTTCAGGTCATTGCATCTCCGCTCTGTGCCTGGTTAAGCAGATCTTGTTATGGACAAAACTTGCATAATTTGGATATAAAACACTCCTAACAATCACGTATAGGAATGCGGTTACGTCTGTGTTGTTATTATTTTAGATCTGCCAGTCCCAGTTGTGGAAAAAGGTCTTCATTTTTGGAATCATAGCCTTCATAGAAGGTGGCATGGTACAGTGTGAAGAGGTCAGGACAGAACTTGGAAGTCAGCAAACCTGGATTTGAATCCCAACTCTGACACCAATTAGCTCTGTGATCTAAAGCCAAGTTATTTGGTCACTCTGTGCCTCAGTTTCCCTGTTTGTAAAATGGTGATTATACTTGCAATACCCATACCTCGTGGGGATGTGATAAGAAAGAACCTTATAAAACTGAGTAGGTCCAAAGATTTTTCCCCACTGTGTCATATTGAATAGAATCTACTAGTAATCAAGTAGAAATAAGCTGCTTGAGGGCAGGAATTGTTTTAAATTTTGTTGTTGTGTCCTCAGTATCTGGTCTATGATGTATCTAATAAATGCTTTTACAGTGGAGAAGAGGGGGGAGGTGAGAGGAAATGAGTGAATCTTATTCTCATCAGATTTGGCTTAAGGAAGGAATAACATATACACTCATTTGGGTGTGGAAATCTGTCTTGCCCTACAGGAATATAGGGGGGAGGGGGATAAGAGAGCAGGGGAATGATAGAAGGGAGGGCAGATTGGGGGAGGGGATAATCAGAAGCAAACACTTCTGAGGGGAGACAGGGTCAAAAGAGAGAATAGAATAAATGGGGGGGGAGTAGGATGGAGGGAAATACAGTTAGTCTTGGGGCAGCTACATGGTGCAGTGGATAAAGCCCCGGCCCTGAAGTCAGGAGGACCTGAGTTCAAATCTGGCCTTAGACCAAACACTTGACACTAGCTGTGTGACCCTGGGCAAGTCGCTTAACCCCAATTGCCTTAAAAAAAAAAAAAAAGAAAAGAAAAGAAATATAGTTAGTCTTTCACAACATGACTACTATGGAAGTGTTTTGCATGACTGCATATGTATAACCTATATCAAATTGCTTACCTTCTCAATGAGGGTGGGTGGGGAGAGAGAAACGGAAAGAATTTGGAACTCAAAGTTTTAAAAATGAATGTTAAAAATTGTTTTTACTTGCAACTGGGAAATAAGATATACAGGCAATGGGGTATAGAAATCTATCCTGTCCCACAGGAAAATAGAAGGGGAAGGGGATGATAGAAGGGGATGGTGGTGATAGAAGGGGAAAGGGTCGAATGCACTATATCTTGGCGTGGAGGGAGGGGAGAGATGGGGAGAAAATTTGGAACTCAAAATCTTGTAGAAGTGCGTGTTGAAAACTGAATTAAATTAATTAATTAATTTTAGAAAAAGAGAGAGGGGAAAAAATGCTTGTTGAATTGAATCAAATTAAAAAGGGTAGAGATCAGGCATGTTAGAAAGTGCAATTTTTTCTCCTTTTGAGCTTGTTCAGTTCATTCTTCACCCTTTGCTCTGCTCTTCTCACAAATTAACGTGGTTTTAAGATAATGCTAATGGGCATTACATATGGCCAGCCCATTTAAAGGCAACAGATTAAGGAAGAGAAATACTCTGAGAATTCTAAGTCTGAGCAAATTCGTTGATAAGAAGTGGGAAAGTTCTAATCCCAATTATTCTGAAGTATTTTTTTCAAATATGGCCTCAGACACTTAATAGCCAAGTCTAGTCACTTAACTTTGTTTGCTTCAGTTTCCTCATTTGTAAAATTAGCTGGAGAAGGAAATTGCAAACCACTTTAATATCTTTGCCCAGAAAACTCCAGAATGGGGAAATGAAGAGTCAGACGTGACTGAAACAACAAAATTCTTTTTGTAATTTGGAGAACTGTGCAGATTATAAATCTTATACGTGATAAGGTAATAATTAAGGCAATGAAGTAACCATATTGAAAATTTACATCAGGACTATGTTACATAATGTATCAAAACCAAAAAAACCTCTTCTTGTACCAATTAATTGTAATGCCTAGAAGTGAAGTCATCTTTAAAGGATCCTTGCTTTCTTAAAGACTTTATTTTAAAAAAGAAAATGATATATATATATACATATATATATTATGTAATATTAGTATGCTTTTAGATTAGGTCCTCCTTATTTATGGGCAGAGCCCTTAATATTGGCAGCAAAAGTTCTCTTGAACATTTCAGGAAGACTATTGTATCACAGAGTTTTGGAGTCTAAAGGAACTCAGAAACCACGGAATCTGGTCTGTATCCACAGACCATAGATGCAGTATTTGTCAAATTATAATTTAATAGTTAGATTTTGCTTCTTTGACCCTTTTGAGGGGAAAATATTAGCTTTCCTGGCTTAAGTTTCTGTTCACTTGTGTGATCATCAGATTAAATGTTCACTCTTAACAAGTCAAATCAACAAGCATTCATTGAGGACTTACTCTGTGTGCATTACCTTACAAAGTCCTAGGCATATTTTTGTTGTTCAGTCTCATCAGTCTTGTCTGACTCTGTGACCCCATTTCGGGTTTTCTTTGCAAGGGTATTGAAGTGTTTTGCCATTTCCTTCTCCAGTCCGTTTTACAGATGAGGAACTGAGGCAAGTGACTTGCCCACTCAGGTTTTCCTGACTCCAGGCCCAGTATTCTATCCATTGAACCACCTAGCTCCTCTTTAACAGATGAGAAAGTTTACTAACTTTAGGATTGTTGATTACCACACCTTTCCTGTAGCCTTGGGCACAGTTGAGGGATTGCTTTCATTTGGGAACTGGGGAAGGGAGTATTAGGTTGGGGGGGGTACTGAGGCTTGGGTTGGTAGGAATGGTGGGGAAGCCTGAGGGGTGGGATCTGTGAGCCATGAATGGTTGTAGGTGATTGATTTCAGCTCTGCCTCTGGTATAGGTGTCTTTGGTTTATCACACGTTACTTACTCCATCTACTTGGGGAGGAGGACGAGTCCCTGGGTCTTGCCAAGAGACTTCAAATAGTCTCACTGAGTCTTTCCTGCAGACTCGCCTGTTTAACTATGAAAGGAGGTCATTTATGTTTCTTACTTACTTATTTAAGTGTCTGTTTCACTAGGTATGTTTGTGAATGCCTTAGACACGGCAGAACTTACCCCGTTCCTCTACTGATCTGATCTTCTTCTTGCAGACCCTTTCCAAAGAGCTGCTGTGTCCACAAGACCTAGACCTGATCCCTCCAGCCCCCCAGCACTGGTCCCCCCATGGCAGTTTGCATATCCCAGTGAAACCTGCCAAGCTGGACGCCACAGCTTTGCCCACCGACATCTCGGCCACCACTGTGCCCCTTCCTGAGACTTGTGACCATGCGGTCTTAGCCTGCAGCCCGGGCATTCACGAAGATCACTATGTAAGTGAAGCTGTGGAAGATGTGTCCGATTGCCGGAAATACCGAGATGCCTGCACCATTACTGGTAAGTGGCACCTTGAGTGGGGCTGCAGGGGGTGCTGTTACTCATGCCCGGGGAAGTGCAAGATCTGATATGGCCTGACCACATGTGTAAAGTCCTCCCTCCATTCTTAAAAATCTTCAATGGCTCCCACGTGTTCCTAAGATAAAGGCTTGGCTGGGCATTGAAGCCCTCTACAATCTGCCTCCCAAGGACCTCTGCATCCTTTGTTCCAGACAGACTAGGCTGCTAGCCGTCCCCCGGACCTCATGCACTGCCTTGTGTCTCTAGTCTCTTTGCCTCGTCCTCAATGCCTGGAATGCTTTTCTTCCTCACCTCTGACCCTTCAAATCTCCACCTTCATCCCATGCATAGCTTGAGTGTTGCCATCTCTTACTTAACCAGTCTCCACGTCTTCAGTGTTTTTTTTCTCTTTTGAAATTGTTTTGTGTAATTTTGAATATATAAATAGTATTTGTTTACTCCTTAGAATTCCAAAGCTCAGCTTAAGGCCCACCACCTATGGGAGGCCTTTCCTCCTTACCTCCTTATTACTTTGTGCTTCATGTACAGCTTGTTTTCCCTGTGAATTCTCCTTTAGGCTGGTAAATTTTGCTTTTTCTTTGTGCCTCCAGCACTTTAGTCAATCAAGGTTAAGTACCTATTATGTGCCAGGCATTGTGCTAAGTCCTGGGGATACAAAAAGAGGCAGAAGACAGTCCCTGCCCTCAAGGAGCTTACTGTGTAACAGGGGAGACAATATGAAAACAAATAAATACAAAATAAACTATATACACAGTAAATGGAAATCACTAACAGAGGGAAGGCACTAGAATTAAGGGGAGTAGGGAAAAGCTTGGGAGCAGGTCAGGTAGATTTCACAGTGGATAGAACACCGGACCTGGAGTCAGGAAGACCTAAGTCCAAATGTGGTCTCAGACACTTACTAGCTGTGTGAACCTGGGCAAGCCACTTCACCCTTTTTGCCTCAGTTTCCTCATCTGCAAAATGAGTTGAAGAAGGAAATGGCAACCCACAGTATCTTTGCCAAGAAAAGCCCAAATGACAAAGAGTCAGATATTATTGAAACAGTTGAACAACAACAGGAAAGACTTCCTATAGAATATGGGATTTTAGTTTGCACTTAAAGGAAGCTGGTCCTAGGGGAGGGAGAGTATTCCAACCAGAGAAATGCTTGGAGCCAAGGAATGAAATATGATGTCAGTGGATGGAAGAGTATGTGTCAGGGAATAAGGTGTAAGAAGACTGGAAAGGTGGGGGAGTGGGGGGATTAGGTTATGAAGGGCTTTGAATGCCAAGAAGAGCATTTCGTATTTACTTCTAGAGGCAATGGGAAGCCCCTGGAGTTTATTGAGTTGGGGGTGGGGGGAGAATAGAGAAACATGGAGTAGAGATAGTCCAGGATAACTCCTAGGTTGTGAGCCTGAGGGACTGGGAGGATGATGTTGCCCTCTACCGTAGAGGGGTGGGGGGAGGTTGCAGGGAGAAGATAATAGTTTTGTTTTGTACATATTGAATTTAGGATGTCTACTTGATATTTAGTTTGAGATATCTGAAATGTAGTTGGGTGTGTGAGATTGGAAGTCTGCAGAGAAGTTAGGATAAGGTGAGTAGAGTTAAGAATCATCAGTATAGCAATAGTAATTAGGTCAATCAGCCTCATAAGGCTGATGAGATCAGCAAATAAGGTTTTTATAAAGGGAGAAGAAGAGGAGGCCCAGGACAGAACCCTGAGGGATACCTACGGTGGTTGTTTAGTTGTGTCTGACTCCTCATGGGGATGCAAAGAAAGTACAAGCATTTCTACCATAAGAAAGGGTGTGGGTGCTCCAGTGAAATTAGAAATCTAAATTCTTAGTGATTGATTTGCTTAGGTATATATATCTTCCTACCAGAATGTAAGCCCCTAGAGGGTAGGGATTATTTTTGTTGAGGTTACACAGTCCTTGCTACTGAGTAGAGGCTTTGTTAAGTGTCTTGTTGAACTGAATTAAAGTTACTTCAGGCATGAAGCCAGAGAGGGTAGGGCGGAACATGAAATAGAACATAATTGAAGGAAGACCTTTGGTGCATCGTAGGCCCTTAGTAAATGTAACAGATTTATTGATTGGTTGATTTGCAAATCTATAACATGTCTTGTTTTGTACCCCTTCAATACCCTTTAAAATGATCCTGGGCACAGAACTATTGGAATTGCGTATCAGTCAGTCAGTATCATTTATTGATTGCCCATGGTGAACCAAGACATTCATCCATTCTGTGCTTTGCAATGCTTGAAGAATCTGCAGACCTCTTGATATGGGGACTTCCTCTATGGAGGCAAATCATGGCTCAGAAAGGTAGCCTCCATGGGTTGCCAGATGAGTTTCCAAATTCTGTGAACTAGTTCACAGTAAAATGTTACTGTTTCTGTTTTTGTCTTTCATTCTCCAAGAGGACTGATGACATCACAGAGTGATATCTTGACTTATATGTGAATTGTATTTAAGTGATGCAGAGCTGTTCGAAGTCATCAGCCTCACTCTCTCCTCCAGAGTCATCAACGTCCAGTGGCAAGACAAAAGTCAAGGCAACTGGTGATGGCCCTGGATGCGGTAGATGACCTTGGCCTTTATAAATTTTCCAAGGCAGGGGCTGGTTTGGTGTCAGTGAATCAAGCATTTATTAAGTGGTTACCCTGGGCTAGGTACCCTGCTAAGCAGTGGGGATACAAAGACAAAATACTTAGTCCTGCCCCCAAGGAGCTTATACTCTAATGACCACATGTAAATACTTGATAATGTATGCATGTAAATACTTGATAATGTATGCAAAATGAATACTGCTGCTTTGGGGAAGGGCATGTACCAGCAGCTTGGAGGATTAGGAAGGGGATTCTTAACCTAGGGTCCGTAGATTTCAGGGGGTTTGTGAACTTGGATGGCCAAAATAATTATGTCTTTACCTTCATTAAGCTGTAAGTAAAATTTCACATTTTTTTCACTTAACAATATAGGCAGCAAACCACAGTAGCATTACTGTCCCCAAACTGTCAAGAGGATTAAACAAAAAAAGGTTAAGAATTTTGGTGCAGACATGGATAATATGTAAATGTGTTTTGCATGACTTCACATGCATAATTGATATCATATGGCTTGCCTTCTCAAGGGGTGGGGGAGAGGTGGGAGGGAGGGAGGGAGAGAATTTAGAACTCAGAATTTTAAAAAATGAATGTTAAAACATTTTAAACATGTAATTGAGAAATATTTAATGAAATAAATAGTTATTCAAAATAAAGACTTTTGGAGCAGATGATGGCATTAGGACTGACTCTTTAAGGACAGAGGGATTCTTTGAAGGGACAGTAAGGAGGGGGTGACTACGGTGACCCCCTAGGCTTGGGGGATGGCCAGAAATCTAGTGATTTCGCTGAGACGGAAAATGGATGACATGTGAGAAAGACAGTGAGTGGGCCAGTATGAATGCCAGGAGGGGAATGAATGTGTCATAAGGCTGGAACGGTAAAGGCACCAGGCTGTGAAGAGATTTAAATATTAAACAGAGGAGTGTATGATCCTTCAAGTAACAGGGAACCACAGAAGTTTGTCAAGGTGGTTGGGATACGACATAGACCTGTTTGATGGTGATGTAGAAGGAAGAGGGATTTGAGTTAGTCAATAAACATTTGTTAAAGCACCTGCTATGTGCCAAACACTGGGCTAAGGCTGGGAATACAAGTGTGAAAAAAAGATAGCTTCTGCCCTCAAGGAGCTTAGTCTCATGGAGGAAGATAACACCCAAAAGAAAGCTAGAAGGGGCGGGGCATGGTGAGGAGTCCCAAAGTAGTGCAGCCAGATGAGAAGTGAAGAGATGTTCTGAGCCGAGCTCCTTCCTTAAATGGAGGGTTTGGAGTTCATGGTCCCATACTCTAATCCAAGGGATGGGGGGGAGTAGTGATGAGGCTGAGTGGGAGTGGGAGAGAAAATCGAGGCAGGAAGCCATGGCAAGTCAAGAGGCTGACGAGGATCTGAATGGAGAGATGTCTCATATGTGGGATATTGACAAGACTTTGGCAACACATTGGATATGGAGGTGATGGTGAGGAAGAGGACGGCAATGATTCAAGCCTGGGTAACTGTGAGGACAGTAGTGCGTTTTGCAATAACAGAGGCATTCAGCAGAGTGGAGGGTTTGGGGGAAAAGAAAATGAGTTCAGTTTTGGCCATATTGAGTTTAAGATCCATGTGGAACATCCAGCTGGAAATGATTAGTAGGTATTTAGTGATGTGAGATTAACTCAGGAGAGGGATCGGGGCTGGATATATCCATCTGAGAAGGAGCTGTCTCCAGATAACTGAAACCAAGGGAGTCTTGTAAAGAGGAGGCACCTAATGAATATTTGTTCAGTCAGACTGAACAGACCCATGCTTGACCCCTTTGCAGTTTGGAAGCTACCAGGGCTTGTACTTCTCTAGCATGGCCTTAGAGAAACTGAGGCCACCTTCACATGACCAATGAAGCAATGGAGTGGGGATGGGGGGGGCAGGGAGGGGAGGAGCAGCTAGGGGGCACAGTAGAGAGAGTCTTTGACTTAGAGTCAGGAGGACAATTCAGCTGGGTGACCTTGGGCAAGTCACTTAACCTCTGTCTGCCTCAGTTTCCTCACCTATAAAATAGGAATAATAATAGCATCTACCGTCCCAGGGTTGTTATGAAGATCAATTGAGAAAATGTTTATAAAGCACTTTGCAAACCAGAAAAAAGCATAGGTTCCTGTAAAAAGCATGAACATCAGTGAAGTTCATTTTGCCTGGGAAGACTTAAATGGTTGCATGCAGAGACCAGGCTCTCTTGCAGAGCCCCGTGACAGATTAAATTTTAATTAGAGAGAAAGGATGATGGGTCAGTGATGCATTCTCATCAGCTGCTTTTGTTTTTTCCCTTGAGATTACAAGATTAATACAAGTGTGCTGTCTGCATTGCACACACACACATATGCATACAGAGAGAGATAATATGATAACATTAGTAAAAGTACAATCCAGGAGAGTGTGGGAACTCTTTTTTTTTTTCATCCATACGTTTTGCTCCATCTTAATAGTGGAAAGAGAGCATGCCTCCTAGTCAGGGTCCTGTTTAGCCTGTCACATCAATTGCCTCTGTGCCCCAGACAGTCAGAGACATGGCTCTGATACCAGCACTCTCTTAGTCCAGGACCATTGGATGAAATAAGGCACTTGCAAGTCACTAAACATTTAACAAGGAGCAGGTTTATTTAGCCCTAACCCAGCAAGAATGTGCAACAATGTGGTGGGATGGAAGAGCCCTGTACTGGGAGTCTGGAGATCCAGGTAAGGGCTGCTTGACGATCACTTCACCCCTAGGAGGGGCCCTCAGGTTCCTCATTTGAAAAATGAGAGGGTTGGCCCTTAGCTCCTCTGGATGGGGCCCCCTCCTCTTCATTTGGAAATGCTGTTTATAGTCATCAGGGTATATTGACTTGTGTGGTCTTAGGTACTGGTACCACCATGTCTGAGAGACACAAATTCCATGAACCTGGAATTTTTAGGACCTGGAAGCTGTCTCAGGAAAGCCAGGGGTCATTTAGGTCCCAGCTTTGTCCTGGGCCTACCCCTTGTTGGCTGGGAAATAAGGCTGTGGCAGGGAAGCTAAGGCCATACGGGTCCCAGGGGCAGCTTTGCCCTATCACATCTCTTGAGATAAGTCACAGAGTAGACACTGATCTGTGTTGGTGAAGGGAGTTCCTTATACCAACAACAGGTCTGATCCCCTGAAAATGTGATTGATAATCGGGATGGAATCAAAGGATTTAGACCCAGAAAAGATTTTAGAGTCATCTGGTGCCATCTTTTTATGAATCAAGAAGATGGAGACTTGTCTAAAGTGACACAGGGAAGAGATAGCAGAGCTGGGGCTAGAACATGGCTTTCTGGCTCCAAATGCTGTGATTTCTTCCACACATCTCTAAAGAGGAAGATTTCCTGTTATGGCAGCCTGGTTAAAATGTTTTTAGTCACTTTAAAAGGGATAGAAAGGCAGCATGCTATAGTGGGAAAAGCACTAGGGCAGCTCAGTGGCTCCATAGTGCCTAGAGCGCTGGGCCTGAGCTCAAATCTGGCCTCAGACACTCACTAGTTTTGTGACCCTGGGCAAGTCACTTCACCCTGTTTGCCTCAGTTTCCTCATCTGCAAAATGAGCTGTAGAAGAAAATGGCAAACCATTCCAGTATCTCTGCCAAGAAAATCTCAAATGGAATCATGAAGAGTCAGACATGACTGAAATAACTCAACAAAGGTCAGGAGAGTTGGCTCTGCCACTGATTAGTTGTGTCACCTTGGGCAGGTCAACTAACTGGCTTTCAGCCTCTTTATGAATGACCCTCCTGTCTCTACAGCAGTGAGTTAAAGCTTTTTGTGAGAAGGGGAAGGCATTGCAAAGCAGCTTGATGAGATGGAAAGAAGGCTAAATTTTGGGGTCAGAACCTGGCAACCTTAGGCAAATCACTTAATCTCTTTGGGCCTCAGTTTCTTCATCTGTAAAATGGAAAGAATTTGACCTGCCCCATGAGAAGTCAGCCTCAGGAGAAGGGAGAAACTCCCATAATTTTTTAAAGTAAAAAGTTGAAGAAATGAAGCTTATTTTTATCACAATTTTATATGAGGTTTCCTCCTTTTTTGTTTTGAAGGAGTGTCTTTTAGCAATATACAGTAAGGATTACTGTCTCGTTTGTCCAATCTAAATCTGTCTATGGCTGGAACCAGTACTGGACCCTCTGTCAGGAAATCCACTGTCTTGGTTCCAGCTTTTTACCACTCTGTATTGTGCACCCCCAAGCAATCCTTTCTGAACCTCCTTTTTTCCTCATCTTTAAAAGGAGGGGTTGAAATAGGTGATCCCTAACTTGCCATAAATAGTGATGTCCCATTTTTTTTCTAATCTTGGAAACATGCTAATTATTTAAGAGCTAATAAACCTGATAGGGGCAGCTGGGTGGCACAATGGATAGAGCACATCTTCCTGAGTTCAAATCTGTCCTCAGACACGTATTAGCTGTGTGACCCTGGGCAAGTCACTGAACCCTGTTTGCCTCAATTTCCTCATCTGTAAAATGAGCTGGAGAAGGAGATGGCAAATCACTCCAGTATCTTTGCCAAGAAAACCCCAAATGGGGTCATGAAGTGTCAGACATGACTGAAAATGAACAAAACCTGATAGAGTATATAAACTTAGACTTTTCCTATTTCTGCAAAGAACATTTCAGGGGACCCGGTTTGTATTTGGCTTTAAGTACAAATAATACTAAGTAAGTTTACAGAGTTGCGAATGGTGGAGTGGGCATGTTTTTATTTGTTCGGGGAGGGGGAGGGATCATCATGGGGCGGAGAAGCAGGGCACCACAAAGACCCTCCCTCGTTGTGCCGTATTCTAAGTATATGGTTTTCTGTTAGAGGTGGGTTAGCAGAGTGCTGAGAGGAGAATTTGGGCAGATGGCCCAGAGTTACATAACCAGTTGTGATCTTTGAACAGCTCAGATTCCGAAGACCTGCCCCGGCATACAAACTAAAAGGGAGAGGAGCGGGCAGGAGGTAGTTGGGGCTCTGCTGGTGTTGGGCTTGGAGGCTCTGCTCACTTGGTCCCGGGGTTTCATGACTGGTCTCAAGGTTCTCTGATTGTGGTTTTTGCCCATGGCGTTGGTGACACGGAAGCCCTTAATCACCCATTCTTTGGTAAGACTTCAGCCCAAACTGATAAGGACAGATAATTTTGGTAAGTAGGACTGACTGCAACCTTTTTTTTTTTTTTCTTTTTAAAAGTTGTCTTCTGTGTATTCTTAGCATGACGGTGATGGAGACTGAAGTTTCTCCTTTTTATGTCTTGTACTGTAGTCTGCCCTTGGACCTGTGGAATGTTCTCAGGTGAGCTGAGGCGCCTGTTTTGAGGATGCAAAGTTAGGATCTTCCAGTTCATTTAGGGCTTGGGGGCAGGATGTGTGTGTGGTGGGAGGAGCTCTAGATTTGAAGTCTGGATAGTTGGATTCTGGGTTCGATTCCCATCTTTTCCACTGACCTGTGACCTCCTTATGTGGGGAGGCAGTAGAAAGAATCCTGGATTTGCAGCCAAGGTTCTGAGTTCAAATCCCCACTCTGCTACTAAAACTGCCAGATTTAAAAAGGAATTTTATGGAGTTCAGGGTAATAGATTTTGAAAGTGCTGTGGTTCAAGTATGACAGGGATTTCAAGTGAGAGCTAGAAGGAATCTCAGAGGTCAGCTAGCCAAAGCCTCTCATTTTACTCGTAAGGAAATTGATGCTTGTAAGAGTCAGGTAACATCATGATGAAGATGAGAGTAAAAATAACGAAAAAAAAGTAGAAAGACCGTGATTCAAACCTAGGTCCTTTGACTCCAAATCTAGGGTTCTTGGCCATTCAATCAAAATAGGGTAGTGGAATGAAATTTCTTTGATGTAGAGTGGGCTTATTTAGTTAATTAATGGTTTAGAGGCTCTCCACTTGCTGAGTTTTTCCTTCTATTCCAAGTGGAAGACCCTCTTCTTTCCGTCTGTGCCTAGTGAAATCTCACCCATTCTTGGAGGCCTGTCTCAAAAGGTTAGTTCCTCTCTGTGTGACAGCCTTCCCTGTCCCCCTGGATGGAAGGGACCTCTCCCACTCTGAACAAGCAGCTGCTTGTTTGGACAAATTAGCATGTATTCCTTTTGTTACGGTTATTTGTGTTATAGCTGGAATCCTGATGGACTGGGAGTTAGGAAACCTGGGTTCTGCTGCTGCCCTCGGCCCTGGTGCCAGCTAGTTATTTCACCTCTCTTAGTAGAATGCAGGTTTTGTCTTAGATGATCTCTAAAGTCCCCTTTGGCCCTAACAATCCATCTGTGATTACCAGACTTTCTTTCCTTTTAGATTTTAAGTTCCCTGGGGGTGGAAGAGATCATTCAAGTCATTCAATGGAGGCAGCTAGGTGGTGCCATGGTGCACAGAGCACAGAATTTAGAGTCAGGAAGACCTGAGTTCAAATTCTGCCTCAGACACGTGCTAGTTGTGTGACCACAGCAAGCAAGCCACTTATCTTCTGTTTACATCAGTCTCCTCAACTGTAAAGTGGGGATAATAAAAGCTCCTACCTCTCAGGGTTGTTATGAAGATCAAATGAGATAATATTTGTAAAGAACTTAGCACAGTGCCTGGCACACAGTAGGTGCTATATAAATGTGCTGTTATTATTATTAGTCAGGATCAGGAGGACCTGGGCTGTTCACATGTATGGAGAAGGGGGAACGAACAGGGTAAGAGTCCAGTCTTTGGTCCTTTCTAAATCATATTTGTATCACCAAATATGCCAAGAACAGTTCATTACAAACAGTAAGTACTCAATAGTTGTTGACAAAAAGGAATGAAAAATAGACTGTGGAATGGAAGTCAGAAAACACAGAGTCTCTCCATTGCCTTTCCCTCCTCTCCCTTCCAATGAGTGGAGAGAGATTGGCACTTCTAGTTTCCCAGGTTTTTCCAGTTCTGCCTATGCTGAGAAATCCTAATATGCCAATCTTTCCCATTTCTTGGGCTCATCTTGCCCCTCTCTTGGTGAAGTGCTGGTGTCCTGCTTTCCCTTAAGCTACGTTCTGATGTCATGGCATACCCTTCCAACAATTCCTGCATGGGATGTCTCAGCCCTGGTGGGCACAGGCCAGGACATGCCTAGATGGATAAAACAGAATTCATTCCTGGGTATGAGGGGGTTCAGGCCCCATGATCTCCCATCCCAAAGTAAGCTAATAAGCATTTTATCTTTAGCTTATAAGTCCCCTATCAGATTGGTTAAGAGTATGTGGAGAGGATCTTACACAGAAACCATGACTTTTAAGTGCCTCTCAATAGGAATGATGGAAAAAGCCCCTGATTTGGAACCCTCAACTATTCATTTAGGCATGATAGATGCAGCTACCATGCTTGATTTTGCTCCTTTTTGTATCTTCAGAGCTTAGCACAATGCCTGGCACATAGTAGGCACTTAATAAATGTTTATTGATTAATTTTTTTCTTGAAAAGTTTCAGGAGTAGAAATGAATCATTATATATTGTTGCAATTAACATTAAGTCCTACACGATGATTTTTCGGGGACAGTTTTGATGCACACGAATACCATTTCAGACTCTAAGCCTTTCCATCCACCTTGCTGCTGAATCCTCTTATCTTTTTGTGTTGTCTATTTCTATTAGAATGTTTTCTACCTGAGATCAAGGACTATCTTATTCTTTCTTTTTGTTTCCCCATCAATTAGCGCAGTGCTTGGCATTTGGTGCTTAATAAATGCTTGTACATTCATTCTAAGACAAATCTGTTGTCCAGTGGAAGAAAAGAGAAACAGACTGTGGAATATCTAATTCCTTGACAGAATGAAAGAATGTAACCTCTAATCAAGGAAAATAACAAATTCTTCCTTTCCCTTTCCTGATCTTTCTTCTGTTCATCACCCGCAAATGATAAGTTTTAACTGGTTGTTTATGGAAACTCCTGTAGTATCCGAAGTAATTTTGATGCTCCCAAGTTTAATATAGGGTTGATGACATACTTTTAGGTTGAGTAATTTTGACCTTGGCAAAAGAAAAAGCAGGCATTGAGAACCAACTCTTTTCCTCAATCTGTTCTTGCTTAAACTAAACTAGACAATATTAATGTCTTCCTTGAGATGGCTGACAGAAGAACAGGATCAGTGTTTTTACTATTATTTTAGTAGTGATTGATTCTTAAGACCAGAGAGTTCGTATGTGGGGGGGTTCCCTTTGTTCTTTGAGAGTTGCCTGCAGGTACTGAAAGGTTGAGTGATTGGACCATGGTAACCCATATGTGTCAATAGGAATTTGAACCAAGGTTATAGGGTCATAGATTTAGAATCAGAAGGTACCTCAGAGGTTCAACCCCTTTATTTTACAGATGAAGAGACTGAGGCCCAATGATTTGCCTTAGGCCACATTAGTGACTGAGCTCAGATTTGAACCTAGGTCTTCTGACTCCAAATTAAGTGTTCTTTCCAATGTGCCACCTGGCTCCAAGCCCAGTGCCTGTACTCAGAGTACAGTTACATATTACTTTGAAGTTTACAGTCTGCTTTAATACACCGTCTCTCCTTTGACACTCACAATAATACTGTGAATAGCTAAGTGAGTAGCATTATCCCAGTTTTACAGATAAAGAGACGGTGGTTCACGAGGTTAAGGGACTTGCCTTTAGTCACAAGAAGAGCAAGTGACCAAGCCAGGACTCAAGGACTTGTGATTTCCAGTCCAGGTTCTTTTGGACTCTACATGTAATAATTATGTCTAGTGTTATCATGGAAAGTCAGGGAATCATAGGAGCACAGCTTTAGAACTGGGAGGAATCTTGAAGGTCATCAAGGCCCATCTCCTCACTTTACATAGGAGAAAACTTGTCCAGGGTCACATGGATAATTTCTTAAATGAATGAAAAAAAGTTATCAAATGTTTATTATGTGTCAAATACCGAGTTGCAAAGGAATGGAATTAGAACCATTACACCAGTGGAGAACTCTTGACTGTGGAGTCAAGGAAGTCTTAACATCTAATATGTCTTTGGCTATGGGAGAGTTACTTAACTTCTCTCTCCAGACAATGCTCTAAGGCCATAATTTATAGACGGTAATGAAATCACTGATCCAGGCCAAAAATGATATGATAATCCCTTGACTTTCAATAGAGCTTTACCATCTACCATGTTACGAATTTAATCTGTGCATAAGTCCTTAAAATTAATAGTTGGCTAGACAACTGTTCATTTATTTACTCTGTTGCTTGAGATCATCAGAACTGTGTTGCCAAACATATCTTGGGTTGCTCTAAGATTAAAATGTAAATGGGAAATATTTAACAAAATAAGTAAGAATACAATAGAACATAGATAATGTTCTTTTCTAAGTTAATATGACACTGTAAGGATCCTTATGTACAGTTTAGTGATCCTATTTCTATTTGAGTTTGATACCAATATGTTAGAGTATTTTAGAGTATTATAGAAGCTTGGTGTTAGCTCTCATATTCCTGATCTGTAGGGGAATGAAATATTCATTTAATTAATTAAACTTAGACTCACCTGAGTTGTTAAAGGTAATTGGATCAGGAACCTTATTTGAAAAATAGAGGACTTCATTTCTTCTCTCTTTCTTTCCCTCTCTCCCCCCCCCTCCCTCCCCCCTCCCAATATATATGCCATATAATAAGGGACCAACTGTTTCATATCTTTGATCCTCTGCTCATCTGTAAAATGGAGATAATACTAATACCTACCCTATCTGCCTCACCAAATTTCTTATTTTATTCTTATAAGAATTAATTAAGTGCTACCAAATCTCCTCTATCCCACCTACTTTCTTTTAGTCCTTTTGAGTGTGATGATGGGAGCAGGTGGCAGAGAGGAGCAGTCCAAGTCCTGAGGGCTCTGAGCTTGTCCTCAGATGAACACCCTCTGCCCTGCCTCAGGCACCTGGAGCATCCATGTGGGATTCCAGTGGTTCATGAACCATTGGTCCGTAGCCAATAGCTGTTATAAACCTGTTTGCTCTGCATGTGCAGCTAACTATTCATCCTCATGCACTCCTCGTTGCTCTTGCCACCGTGAGCAGTGCCCTTTTCCATCAACTGGCCCATGATTCCTGAGGGAAAAAAAAAATCACAGCAAGGATATGTGAAATGAGCCTCTGTGCCCTCTTCATCATTTACCCAAAGTCACATTATTTCATGGAAAAAAGTAAGTTCTAAAGTGGTTGAGCTCTTTTTTTCCCCCTAACAATGGCGTTTTCTCCTGCCTTGACAGTAATGATTTACATTGATGGGCTTCTAGAACTTGCCTGTGGAGGCTTAATTTATGGCTTGGGAGTCATGTTTTTCAAGAGTGATGGCATCTTTCTTTTATTTTTTTTTGCTTTTTGGTGAGGCAATCGGGGTTAAGTGACTTGCCCAGGGTCACACAACCAGTGTTTGAGGCCGGAGTTGAACTCAGGTCCTCCTGACTCCGGGGCTGATGCTCTATCCACTGCGCCACCTAGCTGCCCCTGCATCATTCTTTTAGCCCATGCCATCTGGCACCCTTTTGTGGCCATAGTGGGGGCAGCACATTACTATGTTACTTGGAAATACCTATACCAAGGTCCTCCAGATACTTTATGATCAATTCTGCATGAGGTCTCCAAACCATGATTACTTCAGTTGTGAAATTAGGGGTGGGGTAAAGGAGATGAGGAAGGGAGAGTAGATCATTGCAGAGAAAAAAAACAGGAAGAGAAAAGCTGCACTGACTTTGCTAGAGTTTAAAAAAACACAAATACTATGAACTGAAATGATATGATTTGTGTTTGGATTCCTACAGTGAAAAAATTAACTACTGTATTAAATGTCCATTCCACTTAATTTTAATAGCGAATACAGTATCTCACCCCTCATATCTAATCAGTGATCAAGTTTTTTACCATCACAGCATCTCTTAAATATGCCCCGCTCTCTCTTCTGATACTGCCACCATCTTGGTGCAGGTCCTCATCACCTCATGGTTGTAATCTGCAGGTCTCTCTGCCTCTGTATAGAATTGACCAGTGGATGTTTGCAAATGGTGATTTTGTATTTTAATCTTATTGATTTTACTGCACAGATTTTCTAAATTAGTAAGTAAAGATGTAAAAGTTAGTGCTTAAATTTTTTTTATTCTTTTAAAGAACTACTTGTTTCACTTAATCCATTAGCTTTTTGGAGAATCATGAATATAATTCAGACTACCTTTTTAAAAAGAAAAAACCAGACTTGTCTCATTGTGGCATAACCTGGTTGTTTTTAACTAAAAACTTTAGGTTTTTCTAAATTTTTAAGAATTTCTTTGAGAAGACATCTGCACAGTCATTCATTCATTTGGGTTGTAAATCTTCACAATCAGCAGTTAACGTTCCACATACTGATAAATAGTATGTCTTCTAGTAGCTTTAGTATGTTGAGTAATTGCCAGTTTTTACAAACTACAGATTCAGAGCTTTGCCCGCCAACTTGTATCTGTACAGTCAATGCAGTTTCAAACGCTTGGTCAAGTGTAGTTTATATGAGATGGAAAAATTATTTTGACCTCGTTAACTTTTGTGGAGAGCTGTTCCTCCCTACTGCCTTTACCATTACTTCAGGGTCCCTGTGGATGATGGATAAAGGGTTATTTCTGTATAGGGTCAGTATTAATAGGGTTAGGCCAACCATCTGTTGAAAATGCTTGAAAAAAATGAAGAATTAATTAGAAAGGTCATTGTCCCCCCTCCCTGAAAACAATTAAATAAGATAGAGTTATAGAATGTTGGATCTGCAAGTATTTTAGAGTTCCTCTGGTTAAAATATCTATGATAGAGATGAAGAAATTGAGACACAGAAAGAAGGGCCTTGTCCAAATCCGATCATCAAGTTTGTAGCAGAATTCAAATTTTTATTTCTCCAGGCTCCAGAGGGTTTTCTGAGTCAGGCATCTTTGCGTACTCAGTCCTCGCCCTTCTTCAGCTCCTCAGCCTTTGACACTGTTGATCATACTCTTCTTGTTGATACTTTTCTTCTCTCCAGGTTTTCCATGACAGCTGTGCTCTCTTTGGTTTTCCTCTTATCTGTTGGACTGTTTCTTCTGTTTCCTTTGCTGGATCTTCATCCATGTCACAACTGCAAACTGTGGGTGTCCCATAACACTGTGTCTGGGCTCTTTATATTATTATCCTATATTATTTCAGGGTAGCTAGGTGGCCCAGTGGATAGAGCACTGGACTTGGAACCAAAAAAGACTCATCTTCATGAATTCAAGTCCGGCCTCAAATCATTACTGTGTGACCCTAGGCAAGTTACTGAATCCTGCTTGCCTTGGTTTCCTTTTCTGTAAAATAAGCTGGAGAAGGAAATGGCAAACCATTTCAGTATCCTTGCCAAGAAACTCCCAAATGGGAGCGAGAATAGCTGGAGACAACTGAACTCGTTGAACAATAAAAACTGTATTATTTCACCTGGTAATCACATTTCCCATGGATTCAATTAGTAACTCTCTGCTGACGATTCTCAAATCTACTTATCCAGCCCTAACCTCTCTGCTGACCTCCAGAGACTACCTGTTATGCATCTCCTGCTGCCTATGTACACTATAAACTGGATTTGCTATAAACATCTTAAACTCAATGTGTCCAAAACCGAACTCATTCTCTTTACCCCCAAACCCTGCCCTCTTCCTAATTTCCTTATTCCTCTTATCCTTAAGGGTACCATCATTTTTTAAGTTACTCAGGCTCACAACCTAGATGTCATTTTTGAGTCCTTACTCTCACCCCTCATGTCTAATCAGTGGTCAAATTTCCTACCTTCTTAACATCTCTTGAATACACCCCTCTAATCTCTGATACTGCCACCACCTTGGTGCACCCTCATCACCTCACTTTTGGACTATTGAAATAGCCTCCTGGTGTCTCTCCTTGCCTCAAGTTTGTTTTTTTTTTCCTGTTCCAGTCCATCTTCCACTCAGCTGTTAAACTGATCATACTGAAATGCAGATTTGACCATCTCTCCCTCCTCACCCTATTCAATAAAACTCTAGTGGTTCTCTTTCATTTCCAGGATCAAATATAAAATTCTCTGTTTGGCTTTAAAAGCCCTTCATAACCTGACCCCTTCCTGCCTTTCCAGTCTTTTTATGCCTTACTCTGCCTGCCCCCACTCTATGATCTAATGAAACTAGCTTCCTTTTTATTCCTCACACACAACACTCCATTTTCCACCTCTCCCAATGCAGAGCATTTTCACTGGTTGTCCCTCAATTCCTGGAACTCTCTCCTTCTCTATCTCTGCCTCCTAGCTTCCCTGCCTTCCTTCACATCTCAGCTAAAGTCCCACCTTTTGCAAGAAGTTTTTCCTAGTTTTCCTTGAATTTATCCTGTATCTATCAAGTTTGTAAACAGCTATTTTCGTGTCATCTCCCCCATTAGATTTTAAGTGCCTTGAGAGCAAAAATATCTGTCTGTCTGTCTGTCTATCTATCTATCTATCTACATATCTGTATCTATCCTTTCTTTATATCTTTATATCTTTGGCATTTAGTACACAGTGCCTAGTACACAGTGCTTTTAGTACAGTAGGCAATTAATAAATGCTAATTAACTAACTCCTCTCATTACTCTTGGCTCCAGTTTCATAAATCAGGAATTGAGGTGGCCTCCCTTTGTTGTGTCTAATATGTAGATGAAAGCCCTTTGAAAATGATATTGCTAATGTAATTATAAGGTATTGCTATCCTTAACCTACTGTCATCAGGATAAGGTTCAATTTTTTTTTATGTTTGAAAACATTTTCATAGGTTTTATTTCATTTCATTTTCATAGGTTTAATAAAATATCTATCCTTATCCAAGGCTTAAACCTTTATGTTTTAACTCTTCAGACTTGGATTAAGGGCCCATTCCCTTTTAAATCTTCCACTGTGATGTCTCAATATGTCATCTGAAGAGAGCTGATTTTTCCCCTTTTTTTCTGAGTATGGAATTTTATCATCTTCCCTCTTGCCCTCTCCTTTTCTTCCCCTAAACTGGCTTTCTCTTCTGACTTCATTTCTCTTAATATCTAGTCACCCTGGCTTGAAATTTGAGTCATTCTTCAAATTCCCCTCTTCTTTGCCCCACTCTGACCTGCTCGGATATGGGTCACCAGGCTCTTTTGATTCAACCTTCTCAGAGGCCCTTGCATCTTCCTTTTCCTTTTCTGTTGCCATAGCTACCGTCCTGGTTCATGCCCTTATCACCTCATGTGAATGACTACAATAGATTCCTCATCGATCTTCTTTCTTCATGTCTCTTCTCTCTACTTTCTATCTTGAATTCTATGAACAGATTCATTTTCTTAAAATAGGGCTTTCATCATGGTACTTTTCTCCTTGGAAACTTTCAGTTGGTATTCAGAATTGGTATTCAGTGCCCTCTTTAATCTGACCCCCTACTACATCTCTAGCCTAATGTCCTCCGTGAATTCTTCCCTTTGGCCAAACCAATCTCTATCCTCTGCCCTCAAACATGCCTTTCCTTTTCCACCATTGTGCTTTGCATCATACTATTCATGGTGCCTGAAATACCCTCCCTCTTCTCTGCCTACTCCAAGCCTGTCACTTCTTACTGCCTAGCTCAAATATTGCTTCTTCCAAAAGAAGACATCCCGCCCACAGTGATTTCTCTCTTTCCCTTCCTCCTTCTTTGACCCTCCCTCCCTCTTTCTATCCCCTCCCTCTTTCCCTTCCTCTCTCTTTTTCTCTCTCTCCCCCTCTTTCTCTCTCTCTTCCTCCTTCTCTCTCTCTCTCTCTCTCTCTCTCTCTCTC
>NW_020954577.1:22975361-23027873 GCF_900497805.2 Vombatus ursinus | reverse complement strand
CTCTCTCTCTCTCTCTCTCTCTCTCCCCCTCCCTCCCTCCCTCCTTCCTCCCTCTCTCTCTTTTCTTCCCCTTCTCTCCTCTTGGAATTCCCAGAGCTCTTCTCCATTCCTCTCATTTGGCACTTATGTATAGCTTTGGAGTATTGATTATGTTTCCCTGTGTATATCTGATTTCCTTACTTAAACTCTTAGCTCCTTAAAGTCAAGGATCATCCAGGCCTCATACTGCTTCGTATCTTTGATACTGGCTAACCCAATAACCTGCACCCAGTAGGCAGCTTGCACATACTAGGTGTTGAATAAATATTCTTTCAGTTTGATAATGTTTTCCACTCACCTCTCCTTGGAGCCTAGGCTGAGAAATACCCAGCAGGGCTCCGTGCTAAAAACTGCATCAGTTGCATAAGCTAGCTTAAAATTAAGCTGGGGAATTTTCCTAGTTTTTCAAGGGAAGGCCTTAGGCAGAGATGGGATGGGGCATTTTTTCCCCCTGAAGCAGCAAAATATTCCTTCTTCTCCCTCAATTAATTTGCTCAAACTAGATTGAATGTAATATAAAAAGGGCCCTTGTTTCTACTGGCTTAGTATGCTTGAGTGCTTTTTCAGCATGCTAGTAAAGAAGTACCTCCTTTCTCAGGCCTTTAATTAATGCTGGCTTGGGCTGCCTGCACGGATGTCTCCTCAGCTGTGTGCCTGTGAAGCCTCCTCCTTTTTGCTGCAGCCAAGACTGGTGTCCAGTGTTAATGAAGGGGTTTTAACAAATGCTAATTTGTGGTGGGCTGCAGATTGCCTGAGAAGGAGCCGGGAACAGGTGAAAAGCAGGTTTTAATCGGGCTGGGGGGGAGGGGTTGGGAGGTAGGAGCCCATCTCTAAAAATGGGTTTAACAACATGTGCACAGCCTACATGCGCAATATGGGTTGTGCAATGGGTTTGTTGTGAGAGGGTGGTTGTCATGATAATAATAGGAATAGTAGCATTTACATAGCACTTTAAGGTTTGCAAAGCACTATACATATGTCATTTTATTTGATCTTCACAACAACTCTGTGGCAGGTGCTACTATTATTCCCATTTTACAAATGAGAAAACTGAGGCTGCCTCCCTTCTGTGAACAAAACCCTTTAAAATTATTGGGAAAAAATATGATGGAAACAAGGAGTCAGAAGGGATTGAGTTAAAGGAAGAGTAGAAGGTGGGCAAAGTGCAAGAAGAGCCACTTGCAGAAACTCTTTCTAGCTTGACTATGTGTTACCTCTGTTCTATAGCCTAGTCAAGCTAGGGCTTGGGCAGCCACGTGGTGCCATGGGTAGAGCCCTGGTCTAGAATCAGGAAGACTTATCCTCTTTAGTTCAAATCTGGCCCCAGATACTTCCTAGCTGTGTGACACTGGGCAAGTCACTTAACTCTGCCTCAGTGTCCTCATCTGTAAAAGTGAGCTGGAGAAGAAAACAGCAAATCACTTCACTATCTTTGTCAAAAAAACCCTAAATGGAGTCATGAAGAGTTGGATACGACTGAACCACAAAAGCCAAGCTGGTCTTCTGGCTGTTCCTTACGTGTCACACTCCCGTCCCCATCCCTTTGCACTGGTTGTCCACCATGCTAAGAATGCACTCCTGCCTTTCAGAATCCCCCTCTCTTTTCGTCAGACGCTCTTCACGTGACGCCCTCAGGTCTTTACTGATCCACTGTCTTCCTTAGTTAGTCCTATTCCTCCCTCCAAAAATTTTTTTTAACCTTATAATTATTTTGTAGGAATATATTTATGTACATGTTGTTTTCTCTAATAAGCTCCTTAAGGTCCAGGGCTATGTTTTACTTTTGTCTTTACGTCCCTAGTACCTAGTTCAGTGCCTGACACACACAGTAGGCATTTAATAAATGTTTGTTGACTGATTTACTGCTAGGAATAGACACCAAAAATAAAGGTGTACAAGTGACTGGACATTGCATAGACATTGGCCAGAGCCAATGCTTGTGCCTGGGGAGCCACAGACAAAGGCTTTATTTCCTAGACATCAGGTTCCTAGGTACTTTTTGGTGGGTTAGAGGATAAAAATAGAGTGGAACTCTGCAGAGAAGTCAAACTTATTGAGAGAGTAGGGATTGACCAGCAAAGGAAGTACTAGGCCCAGAAGGTTCTTAATAAATGCTTGCTGACTTGCAGCAGTCTCGTGTGTCCATAATTTTGCTACTTAAGCACTTGTGTGTACCTATACATGGTAAATGTCTTACAAAAGAAGCATAATACGTTGTCGATACAGGATTGGTCGACTCAGGAAGTTAGGAGGGAACTGAGTTCAAATTCTTCCTCTTGACCCTTAGCAGCTTTGTGACCTTGGGCATCTCTCTCTCTCTCTCTCTCTCTCTCTCTATCTATATGTCTGTCTTTCTCTCTGTCTCTTTGTTTCCCTCTCTCTATCATCTATCTATCTATCTATCTATCTATCTATCTATCTATCTATCTATCTATCTGTATCTGTCTGTCTGCCTGTCTGTCTGCCTGTCTGTCTGTGTCTGTCTATCTATCTATCTATCTATCTATCTGTCTATCTGTATCTGTCTGTCTGTCTGCCTGTCTGTCTATCTATCTATCTAAAACACCAGAGAACTTTCAAATTGTACTGCCAGACTCTGGTTCCTATTCTTCTGTATAAACTCATATTGCGTGAGAACATGGAAGGAATGGCAAAAATGACCATGCATGGTGGTAGCACCATCTAGTGTACGTAGGAAGTTAGTACCTTATTTTTGGGAATCTTATAATCCTGACTCACTACTGGGTTGTTGTTGTTTTTTTTTTTTTTTAACCAGTTTTGAAAAGGGATAATTAAAAAGAGAGTTTTTATTTTTTTCCTCCCAGAAGTAAGGGCTGAAAGATGTTGACAGAAGACCAAAGAAAACCATTTAAAATGGGATGTGTATGTGGATAAGAGACAAGGACGGGTCATATATAGAACTTAAAAGGTTCATTTTTCCCCTTGTTTATTATTATTACTATTTATTATTAATAGTAGTATTATTATTATGCTCTCATTCTTTCTCCACCTTTTAAAAAAATCTTAATAGTATTTTATTTTTTCCAATTACATGAAAAGACAATTTTTAACATTCAATTTTTGCAAGATTTTGAGTTCCAAATTTTTCTCTCTACCTCCCTCTCCTCCCCCCTTCCCAAGATGGCAAGGAATCTGATATAGGTTATACATGCACAGTTATGTTAAACATATTTCCACATTAGTCATATTGTGAAAGAAAAAACAGAACAAAAGGAAAAAACCATGAAAAAAAAACAAAAAATGAAAATAGTACACTTCGCTCTGCATTCAGATTCCATCAGTTCTTTCTCTGGTTTCTCCATCTTTTTTAAACCATTCTCAGTTACTGAACACAGTTGATTTAAAAAAAAAAGTTGCATCCAATCATATTTTGGTACCAGAGCATTTTTCCAATAGAATCACTTCACTAGAAGCAGCTGGTGGCTCAGTGTATAGAGTCTTGTAAAGTGGGGATAACAGCACCCTACCCTTGCAGGATCATTATGAAGATCAAATCAGATAATGTTTGTAAAAACACTTAACAGTCCAGCACATAGTAGGTTTGTAATAAATACTTATTCCCTTCCCTCCTTAGAATACTTAGACTTCTTAACTGGGAAAGGCTTTTTGACCTGGTTTCTACTGTTGGCAGTGAGGTTTGAACTCTGTGGGCTTTTAATTCAAGAAACCTTATTTAGGCTGTAGCATTGTTTTTAACATTTCTGCATTTAATTTTTTTATTCAGTTGATTTTTTAAAGAAAATCTTTATTATTAGCTTGTCAAATGTCAACAGACATGATTGTTTCTATAGTCACTAAAGAACAGAAAAGATTGTATATGAAACTGGTGCTATATAAATTCTTATTCCTTTTCCTTGTAATAATGAAAAAGAATCAAGCAAAACTAACCAACAAAGTAATCCCATCTAAACAAGGTTTCCCACATTCCCTACCCAAAATGCCCCCTCTCTCTACCAAGATGGGGAAAGTGTGTTTTATCATCTGTTTGCTAGGAAGGATGCTGATCGTTGCAATTAGAATGTGACTTCTTTTTTATTGTTATTTTTTTTTCGTTTGTTTTTAGGCAATTGGGGTTAAGTGACTTGCCCAGGGTCACACAGCTAGTAAGTGTCAAGTGTTTGGTCTGAGGCCGGATTTGAACTCAGGTCTTCCTGACTTCAGGGCTGGTGCTCTAGTTGGGACTTGAAGGAAGCCAGGGGGCAGAGATGAGGAGGGGAGAGCATTCCATGCATGGGAGACAGCCAGCTAAAGTGCTTGGGAGCCAAGAGATGGGGAGTCTTATTTGTGGAGCAGCCAGGAGGTCATCATCACTGGATTAAAGAGTACATAGTGGGGAGAAAGGTATAAGAAGACTGGAAAGGAAGAGGTGGGGCAGGTTAGGAAGAGCTTTGAATGATAAGAGTATTTTATATTTGGTCCTGGAGGCCTGGGGACTGAGCAGGGAGGGACTTGTTTAGACTTGTGCTTTAGGAGGAGGTTAATAAACACTTGTTGATCAACAGTTTAAATCCTGGATCCTGAATATTGAAGTTAGGTAGTTCAAGGCTCCTTTCCCTGTTTATCTCTGTGTATTGCTCAACCGAGTCTATGTGGCCAAGGGGGCAGCTACTAGTTCACAGACTTGCTCTATTGCCCAAGGCTGAACTTTTAGCCTCTTTTTGATTAGCTCCTCTTTGAAAAGAAACTCAGTTAAGTGACCATCTTGGATTCAGAGTCTTCCTCAGGTACGTCCTTTATTTTGAATCTTTTGCATCCAGTTAAAGTTATTTTTTGTCCAGGTGGCATTGTTATCTTTTAAAGAGCCCGGGGTGAGGCACTAGTTTGGAATATAGATGTTCCTGAGAATGTTCTACCCTGTGGTTTGTCTCCATTTTATCTGGGTGGCTTTGTGGAAGGAGAGCTGGCTTTGTGGTTAGAATACAGGGGTTCAAATCTCAACTGTGTGCCTTCCTACCTGGGGAACCTTGGCCGGGTTACTTTACCCCCTCTGGGCCTCAGTTGTCTCATCTGTAAAATAAGGGAATTGGACCAGATGATATAAAAAGTTTATAAGTGTATAAGCCCTAGAGTCCAACTCTCCATCCCAAGAATGTCAGAAAAAGGCATTTAGCTCTTTGAGTGACAGTCTTCTCTCTCCTCCTCTCCTTCTTCCTCTTCCCACCTGTCTTTATAGCTCTTTTTATGTCGTGCTTTTTTTTTTCCTCTTCTGAATGAGCAACTTGAGTGTTCTAAAGGAAGGAGGCAGCTAAAAATCCCTCTTTGCTTTTGCTTTTGGAGGTGAGAGGGAAGGAAGAAAGGAAAATGGCAGCATTTGGTGCCACAAGTCAGGTCAAATAGAAAAGCTGTAGGTAAAGCAATAGTATATAGCAGGTTCAGGTCCTAACTTTACTGACTTTGTTGTGGAGTCATTTCAGTTATGTCTGACTTCACGACCCCATTTGGGGTTTTCTTGGCAGAGATACTGGAGTGGTTTGCCCTTTCTCTCTCCAGCTCATTTTACAGATGAGGAAACTGAGGCAAACAGAGTTGAGTGGCTTGCCCAGGGTCATGTAGCTAGGAAATGTCTGAGGCGAGATTTGAACTCAGAAAGACTCATCTTCCGGACTCCAGGGCCAGTACTCCATCCACTGGGCTACCTAGCTGCCCTGTAAATTATTGTTTGTTGTTTTTGTAGATCATTTCCAAGGGCCCTTCTAGTTTTTTTTTTTTTTTTTTTTTGGCTATAATTGAGTTGTCATTTATAAAATGATGAAAAATAATTACCTGGGGTATTGTACCTCGAGGTTATGTCACTTTTGTAGTGCATCTCATTGGACGCTAGATGGCAATATCGGCAGCCACGTATCGTTCATTGAATGAGAGCTTGGCTTCCTTGCAGATAGGTACGCTGTACAAATAAAGTGAACCACAGAGAGAAGCTTGTCCTCCCTGTTTTCATTCTTGGGAAGGAACCCACAAAATATTTGTGAGTCTTATACTGAAGGCAACATGACGGAGTAGTGAGATCATGGGACTATAACAAAGTAGCTCTGGGCTCTTGACCAAGTCACTGGGGCAGCATGCTCCAGTGACAAGGGCACTCTGGCTTTGAATTTAGAGGATCTGGGTTCAAATTCTGTCTATGCCCCTTATTACTTGTTTGTTACCTGTGTGACCTGGAGCAAATCTCCTAACCTCTTTGAGCCTCAGTTTCCTCATCTATAAAAGGAGGCAATTGGATTTAGCTATAACCTCTAAGGTCTCTTCCATCTCTAAAGCTAGATCCTATGATCTTATGATTTAAAACTCCTGGGCCTCAGTTTCCTAATTTGTAAAACTGACTTAATCTTGATTCTCCCCTTATTTCCTATAATTCTAGGAACTCTAATGGTAAACTATAATTAATTCTTTTCCACAGGTATTGCTAGAATTCTTTTATATCAGTAAGTCAGAGACTTCTGATTGGGTTGGAAACTTCTTCTTTTAGCAGACATTTTAATGTGCCTATAACATATAATAAATATAGTCTTAGTCACCTGAGTCTCAGAGAAGTTAAGACACTTGCCCATGGTCACACATCTAGGAAGTGTCAGAGTAGGAACTTGTCTCCCCAATTCTAACTCTGTTCTGCCACGCTTCCTCTTCCCCCTTTTTGATCCTATGTGTATGTACATATGTTTATATGTATCTTTCCAATTTTCCCACATTAAGAAGTACCCCATAAATAAAGTAGTATGCTTTTTCTGCAGGAAAAATTCTTAAGACAGAGTACAGGGTTTGATTGAGGAGCTAGATTGGAATAATTGATTTATCCATTATCAAATAAATGAGCCCCCGTTGGTCCGTGATGATGGTGTTTGTAACCCACCAGCAGTAGCAAATGTGTCAGGTTGTTTTGGTGTAGTGGTGACAGAATGCACTGAACCATCCCCACTGACAGATGGAAGCAACAGGTTTGCCCTCATTAGCATCCGTTGCCTTTTTTCTATGTTGGCTATAATACTGAGTTGTTAAAAAAAAAATCAGAATCACTAACTCTCTGTAATCGACTTGTTAGCGTATTTCATCTAGGAAATGGGTAGTTTCTTATTATTATTATGCTATAAAATATCATTTACAAATCACCAGAGCCATAACTGTTATGGGGCAAAAGGGGTTTTGCCCTGGGGCACTGATATCTAGGGGGCCGGACTTTACAAAGCATTTCTTTCAAAACAACCCTGTGAGACTCATAATGTTAATCATTATTACCCTCATCTTATAGAAGACAACTTTCAGAATCAGATTATCTTTTGTATTCTTCCCATTGTCCCATCTTTGTTGCATAGACAATTGATTTTTACTATATATAAATGAACTGTCAGAGGTAAAAATCAGCGTGATATTCAGTGCACTAGAATTTTGCTTTGGCATGATCTGTTAGAAAAAAATATTGGCTCCCAAAACGCTTCGTCTTGGATCTCATCCTAGGCAATTTAAAAATACCACGAGCATCTAGTTATGCCGTCTCATCTGTAATGCAGTCAGCATGCTTTTGAACATAACTGTCTACAGTCACATTGCTGCATACTTGCCTCTTACTTGAATCATATGGTCATAATTTTAGACCTAAAAGGAAGCGGAGAAGTCAATCAGATTCAACCTTCTCATTTTTTCAGATGAGGAAACTGAGTCCAAAAGAGGTTAGTTAAGTGAATAAGCATTTTTTAAGCAACAACTGTGTGCGAATCACTGTGCTCATAAGCCTGGGGACACAAAGAAAGGCCAAAAAAAGGGGTCCCTGCCCTTAAGAAGCTTATAATCTAATGGGGGAGGCAATGGAAACAATATGCAAATCATTTATGTATAAACATATAAATATGAGAGGATAATATGGAGATAATCACAGAAGGAAAGCACAACAGCATTAAGGGGGAGAGGGAAAGGCTTCTTACGCTGAAAAGGGTCTGAGGTGGGTTTTGAACTCAGGTCTTCTTGACGCTCTAAGTACAGTACCCTAATCCGTGGAACAGAGGTCCTTCCAAAATGCTGTTTAAAAAAAAAAACGAACAACTGATAAATGGCTTACTCATTGAGAAGTGAGGAACAGGGATCTCTGCCAGGGCATTTCCCATCCTTCTACAATGTACCTGTTCTTTCTGGTAATGAGGCAACAGGTAATAAGGATGTACAAAAAGAGCCCTTTTTTGGGAAATATCTCTTAACTATGGGATCGTTTTCCTACCATCCTCTTTGCAAATACAAACAGAACACAGCTTTCCATTATAGTTCCTTTGAGAATTATAGACTGAGTATGACGAAGTCAGATCTGGTGCTGTGTCTGCAATTCTTTGTTCAGGTTTAGTCTTTTATTGCACTCCCACCCCACCCTTTCTCCCCTCCCTGGCTCATTATTAAGCTCATGAAAAGATAAAGTTTGTTATTACTCACTTAACTTGACCAGCCTTCCAGACACTGATCACACCCCTGTCTTTAGATGCATTTCCTATAGGTGATTTGTCCTTTTCCAGATTGACCCAACTTAGGTCAGGGGAGTATTCTATATTATCCTATTTCTTTCCTTGAGCACAGACCTCTTAGAATTCTTTCTTCTTCCTCAGAATCTGTCACTCCTGTTCCCATGGCTTTGTTCTTGCTGTGGCTGGTGGTAGTGTTGAGCCACATAGGGAGGATCAGATTTCTAGTGCATTTTAAATGATATCCGTTTATTTGAACCCTTCCCAGCCTCTCTGCAGCCTCATATCTCTTCTTTGCATCATGCACTGGATTCTCTGGATTCTGGTTTTTGCAGAATTGCATCAGGGTCTTGGACAGCAGAGCCCTGTTCTCTCAACAGAGACTTCTGTTGTTTGGGCCTTGCTTTCAAAGATGATTTTGCTGCCTTTCCATTTTCAAGCCCTTATCCATTGTCTTGGGTCTATCGTCTAATCTGACTTTCTTGAGAATGATCAGAATCCTTTTTACCCTTATGTCTGGGATCCCAAGCATGCTTTCTAGGTAGGCCTAGGTGTTTCTTCAATTCCAAAATCACACTAATTGTTTTTCTTTTCTTTTACACTTGGTTTCTCTCTCACAATTGCTCAGATACTTGAAGGAAATATGAAGGAATATATGAAATATGAAGGAAAATAGCCCAGCGTGGAGCAAAATAAGATACTGATTGTGTCTCTGTCTCACTTCCACCTTTCTTCCCTCCCCCACCCTCCAGTTTCACTAGAGGATTGTTCCTGTTGGGCATGGAGGGGAAGAAAGGCTGGGCATTTTTATTTACTTAGCTTCCTTTTCATTAGTGACTCTTTGCAAAATCTCAGGTGAGTTGCAGGGGATCAGGAAGTTAAGAGAAGAAGAGAGAAGATTTTTGTAATCTGTTCAAGCTTTAGAATTTTCTTTCTTCCCCTACTCTTTATAATGCTGATGATAATAATAGCATTTATATAATGTTTTAAGTTTTACAGAGTGCTTTGCTCATGTTGTCATATTATCCTCCTGGTATCCCTGGGAGGTTGGTGCTGTGATTGTTACCCCCATTTTACAGATGAGTAAACTAAGGCAGACAGAGGTTAAGTGATTTGCCCAGGAGAACACAGCCACTAAGTGTCTAAGGTTAACTTTGAACTCAGGTCTTCCCGACTCCAGGTCTAGGGCTCTAACCATTGTACAACCTAGCTGCCGGTACTTTTAATGTGAAACCGTGGTTGACTTACTTGAAGGATCCAAAAGGGGAAAAAAAAAAATCCTGGCATGTTTACTGAATCTGAAGTCTGAGGGATCCAAGGTCAAATCTAAACTCTTCCGACTCTCAGTTTCTTCATCTGGAAATTGAAGAGGATGGACTCAATAACCTCTAAGGTCTCTTCTAGTTTTAAATTTGATCATCCAATGATTCCATGGTCTCCTTATACCCTCCCCTGCGTTCAAAAGTCTGGCTCCGGCATCGTATTCGTCCTTTGAGACTAAATCAAGGGCCACTTTCACTATGAAGCCTTACCTGATCTCTCCTTTTCCCTGTACTCTCATTTCGTTTGTCCTGGTGTCCTGTGTTTCTCATAGGCGCACATTACTAACTACCTGTTGTTCATTCCAAACTATGTGTCTGAAAGGCATTTCAAATTCAACCTGTCCGGGAGCAGGTAGGTGGTGCAGTGGATAGAGCACCGGCCCTGAAGTCAGCAGGACCTGAGTTCAAATCTGGGCTCAGACCAAACACTTGACACTTACTAGCTGTGTGACCGTGGGCAAGTCGCTTAACCCTAATTGCCTAAAAAAAAATCGTCTTGTCCAAAATAGACCTCATTATCTCCCCCTAATCCCCCATTCTTCTGCACTCCCTATTCCTTTCACTATCCTAGTAGTCACCCAAGTTTGGAATCTCAGTGTCATCATTGACTCCTGTTCTTTCATTCCATGTAGCCAATAAGTTGTCAAATCTTGTAATTTCTTTCTCCACAACCTCTTTCACATAAATCTCCTCCTGTATACTCTCATGGACACAACTTTAATTTGGCCTCTTATCACTTCTTTCCTGAGTTATTGCATTAGCCTTCTGACTTGTTCTCTACTTCAAGTCTCTCCCTGTTCTAATCCATCTTCTACACAATTGCCCAAATGATGTTGCTTCAGTATTAGGTCTGCCCATGTTCTCCCAGTAATAATCTCGATAAACTCTTGTAGCTCCCTATTATTACCTCTAGGGGCAAATATGAAGTCTTGGTATTTAGAGCTCTTCACAACTAGTCCTTTCCATTTTGTCAGTCTTCTATTTTTCTCTCCTCCACACACTTCGTGATCCAACTGTTGTGGTCTAGGGGTGCTGGGAACCCTGAGATACAAGGACCAAAGGTGTGGGTCTGCCTGAAAAGAATTAGACTCAAGACTTCTTTCAGTCAGAGACAAGGTTTATTGTATGCCCAATAGAAGTGGGCGGGATTTTAAGAAGCTGCACATTTGTGACCCTTGTCAGAACAAGCTGGTCAGATTTTAAGAATCTGAGCAATGGAATGAGGGCAAGATGGACACTTTGATACAGAAAGATTGTGGGAAGATCTGGTTGTGATCTAGGAGGGGCCAATAGCCTGGGGTGACTTGGAGGTAACAGAGAAAGGGTCTATTTCCAATGGGTGGGAAATAGGCTGGGGTGGGACCAGGTGTAGACTGTGAGGGCCACGATGAAAGAGCGATTAAAAGGATTATTGACTGAGAAGGGCCTGGTGCCTCAGGCCCAAGTGGGAAAGTTCAAGGCCTTTTAGGGGTCCATCATTATCCCCCATCACAGCTACACTGACCTATATGCTGTTCTTCACTCACGGCACTCCATCTCTCATCTCAGAAGCTTTGCGATGGCTGATCTCCATGGATGCTTGGTCCCCTCACCATTGCTACTTACTTGGGCTTCATCTCAAGGCATTTCCTGGTCCTTTCAGCGGCTAATGCCTTCTCTTCTAAGGTTACTTTCTATCTACCCTATATGTATCTTGTATGTATCTACCTATTATTTACATGTTTCCTTTACTAGAATGTTTCTAACTTAGTATTTCCTTTACTACAAAATCTGAGGACAGTTTGTATCCTAGTACTTTGCATAATGCCTGCCTAGTAAGTGTAAGTGACTAAACAATAAGTAACTAAGAAATACACCTGTAGAAGTTTTGGCCTCAGGAGCTCATTCTTAACTTGGAATTTAATCCCTCTTTATCTAACCTGGAATTTAATCCCCTTTTGTCTGTGGCTAGTGACTGCCATGGGGGTGGGAGGTTGAGAGTATTAGAAGTTAGTTTGTTAGCTTATCTGGTCTCAGCTCTCTTATTTTTTCCTTTCTAGTTTTATTTATGTAGTTTTTCTGCTGAGATTGCATTATTTGGTCCCTCACTAGTTGCCTAAAAGGAACTCATTTCATGGAATGCGGTTCTTTTGTTGTTTCCCCTAAGTTGGGCACTATCTCTTACCCATCCCTGCCTTTCTTCAAAATCATGACATATCAGGCCCTGCTTTCCCCCTTTCCCCCCTTCACCCTGTGTTCTTTCACTGTTTTCCCTGCTTCTCACTCAATTCTGGTGTTTTCCTGAGCCCTTGTTCCTGATGGCCACTTTCCCCTTTTGCCTTCTTGTTCCATGAGTGTATACTGTTTTTTTTTTTCTTTCTCTCTTTCTCTTCCCTGCCAGTCTCTAGGTTCCTCTCTGGCATTTCCAGTTTTGCAGGGATGCTTGGGGAGCCTCAGCTTTCTCTTGCCACTACAAATGCCATTCAACCATCACTGAGCTCTGCCACTCCCAATGCCAGCCTCCTCTTCCTTGCGAGCTTAGAGTCTCTGCAAAAGATGATGTTTCCCTGGTAACACAGGCAAGAAAGCCTGGAAGCCCCGTCCATCTGTTGCTTTATGTGCTTAAAAGCCTGCTGAGGAATAGCAGACATCATAATTCAGCAGCAAAGCTCCCACTACCTGACAGCTCTCATGTTGGAGGCTACTGATTTGGTAAAGACTAAATCTTGGCTCAGATTCCTTGATCGTGGTCTGCCATAATGCCAGGCAAAGTCATGTGGATTTCTGAGTGAAAGGCATCCCACTTTCCTCCATTTAATTCAATTCAACAAACGTGTTAAGCTCCTCCTGTGTGCCTAGGCACCTTGCTAAGCACTGGAGATACAAAAATAACAATTAACAATCCTGGTCCTCAAGGAGCTTCCATTTAATGGGGGGACAGAATGTAATCATGGTGCTGATGCTGATGATTCTAACCAGCATTTATGTAGCATTTTAAGGACTCCTTTGCATATACTGTTAACCCATTTGATCTTCACAACAACCCTGTGAAGTAGGTACATGCGTTATTGTTGTTCATTCATTTCAGTTGTGTCTGACTCTTCATGATCCCGTTTGAGATTTACGTGGCAAAGATACTAGAGTGGTTTGCCGTTTCCTTCTCCAGCTCATTTTACAGATGAGGAAACTGAGTCACAGAGAGGTGAAGTGACTTGCCTAGGGTCTCACAGCTAGTAGGTGTTTGAGGCAAGATTCGAACTCAGGTCTTCTTGATGCCAAGAAAAATTGTCATCATAGTAATGCCTGACACTTACATAACAACCTGAGTTTTATAAAACATTTTTTTTGTTTGATCCTTAATAACGTCACTCTGAGGTAAGTACTGCAGGCAATATCCCTGGATGGGGAAATAAGCTTTGACAGGTCAGTAACAATTATAGTAATAACCTTGGCAACCCTGAAAGCTTTAAGTGACTGGTTCATGGTTACTTGACTGGTAAGTGGTGGAGGTATGATTCAAACTCAGGCCTCTCTTGACTCCACTTCCAGAATTCTTTCAAATGAGCCACTGCCCCGCCTGTACAGGGCCTATGAGAAAATAAGGGTAGCAGGAGAAAGAACAGTGGTTGCTGGAAAGATCAGGGAAGGCTTCACAGAGGAGGTGGACCAGAGCAGAGCTCTGAAGGAAGAATAATGTATTTTGAAAGACTGGGAACCAACTTGTGTGAATGGCTAGACAGTGGAGTTTGAGGTCTGGTCTGGCTGAAGCATAAAGTGTGTAAAGGTGAATAATGAGACCTCTGGAAGGGAAGGTTCTAGTCAGATAGTGGAGGTAATTAAGTGCCAGGCTGGGGAGCCTGTATTTTATCCTAGACTGTAGACAGTTGGTGAGCCTGACAGTGACTTGGTCAGACTGGGCCTTAGGTAGATTGTTTTGTCAGATTGGAGAGCGTGGAGATTGGAAGTAGAAAGACCAGTGAGGAAGCTATCCCAGTAATCTAGGAGAGGGGAGAAGGCCTGAACTATGGTGGTGGCTGTGTGAATGGAGAAAAGGGGATGTATACATGAGAGATAGCACAGAGACAGAAAAGCACAACCACCTGGCAACTCTACCTTTTTGGCTGTCTCCAATCCCTGTTACATTCTACCTTGTGTTGTATTTAGTGTATATCCCATCACAGGGGAGGGTGAGTACCCTTCTACCTGGGAGGGCAATTGGAAAGGCTTTCTGGAGGACATAGCATTTGACCTGGGCCTTGAGAAATGAAGGATTGCTCATTCTTCTAGGTCAGGTTCCCTGGGTCTTGTCTTGGCATCCCTGGTGCTTTCCATGATGCCCTTCTTATTGCAAGGACTCAGAATTGGCTGAATGGAGCTTCTGTTCTCTGAGAGGTCTCCCTCTGTGCTGGAAGGACCAGGCACAGAATTAGAAGAACAAATGTAGAGAGGGAAAGATGCTTTTGGACCCTGCCTTGCTCTAGGGTCCCTCATCTCTGTAGTCAACCTAGGAGAGTTTGGGGAATGTGATACCTCCTTGGCCATGCTTTACACTGTAAATAGGCTGACCTTCAACACAGTGAATGTAGAAGGGGAAATCAAATACCAGCTTGGTTTTTCTTGGTGAATCTGGCACTGTGACAGAGTCTTTGCATGTGACAGTATTACTAGACAAAAGAACCTCTCTCTCTCTCTCTCTAACACACACTCATAAAAGCTAATTTTTTATGTCCCATCCCCCCCAATCAAAGGCAAAGGAAAAAAAAAAGTCCGACTGTTGAGCCCATTTTTGTCCCTGGGAGCTCCCTCCCCATGGGAATGTGTCTGTATACACTTCTTGGTTTCCTGGTGACAGAGGCTGGCACTGCTTTAGAAAGGTTGGGCTTGAGTGGCTCGTGGACATGCTCCAGCTGCCCCATCCTATCACGAGGCTAGCTTTGTTCACTCTTTAGCCAGAAAATTTAGACTGATAGATGGCAGCTTCTTGATCCCGAGTGCTCTTTTGACATTTGATAGGGACTTTCTGGTGCTGGTAACCAGCTAAAGAGCCCTTTAAAATATGTAGGAAATGTGTCCTTCAGATGCAAACCAGTTAGGGACACTAATGAAACAGTTAAATGTTTCATAGAAAACATTTGGTTTGTTATTCATTCTGAACATTCTCTTCCCAACCCCACCCTCCATCTTCCCAGTGATGGGAAGAGGTAGGGGAAGAAATAGGAGACATCATCTATCATTGACATGGGAGGCTGCCCCACAGGCTTATGGCTGTGACATAACACCAGAGTCTTAGGCCTTTCCAAAATTAGGATGCTGTTTCAAAAATGCCTAATTGTAATAGAATCACTCAGCCTCTCTGGGCCTCAGTTTCTTCATCTGTAAAATGGACCAGGTGACCCGAGACCCCTTCCTGCTCTATATCTATGATCCTATAATTTATATGTCTCCAATGATTTTTTTTCTTCTTTTCTTGAAACCTGGAGGTTGCTTGAATGGCCTGTAGGTGGCTTTCAATGTTAAGCTTCCAGTGTATTTAGCACAGTGTTTTGGGAAGTGATTTACCTTCTAATTAAATATGTGTTCTAATTCAGTTAATACAAAGAAGAAGAAGCTTTTACTTTTTTCTCCCATTTTAGGCATTCAGGAGCCTTTTAGTTCATTTTATATAGTATGACATTTAACAAATGTCATTAAATACGTGACTGGAAGAAAAGAAAATAAAGCTGACTTTGGATGGTGTGACGTGGGCTTAGGCTTTTAAAGTTCTCTTATCTGACTATGCCAACACCCTGTATTCGTGACCTAAAACAGCCCTGGCCCTTGTGCCCAAATAGGGTTGGGCTGAATCCATGATCCAGTGATTACAGGTGAAGGCAGGATTGCCTGTGAGAGATTGCAAATGGATTGTTTCGGTTGAATTCTAGTTCCTAAAGGTGAACTACCAGTTGGTAATATTAATGAGCCTTCTTTCTGTTTGTATGTGTGTTTCTAACACTTAGCACACTGACTGGCACATAATAAATGCTCATTGGTTGTCTTAATAATGACAACAATAATAATGATGATAACAGCTAACATATATAATGTTTTAAGGTTTGCAAAGCTTAGACTTATTATCTGACTTCACCTTTACAATGGCCCTGTGAGGTAGGTGTGATCATCTCTCACTGACTTGGAAGGCTACCTCACAGGCTTATGGGTGTGACATAATACCAGAGTCTTAGATAGGCCATTTCAAAGTTAGGATGCTATTTTACAAATGCCTAATTGTAATAGAGTTATTGCTATTGAGTTGTTTCAGTTGTGTCTGACTCTTCATGACCTTAACTGGGGTTTTTATGGCAAAGATACTGGAGTTTTCCATTTCCTTCTTCAGCTTATTTTACAGATGAGGAAGCTAAGGCAAACAGGATTAAGTGACTTGCCCAGGGTCATACAGCTAGAGGCCAGATTTGAACTCAGGAAGATGAGTCTTCTTAATTCCAGGCCCAGCACTCCATCCACTGAACCACCTTGTCCCCATTTCATAGACAAGAAGATGGAATCTGAGAGAGATTAAATGACTTTTCCATGGTCTCACAGCTAGTAAGAGTCAGAGGCAGTATTAGAACTCAGACCTTCCTGATCCCAAGTCCAGCACTCTATCCACCACTAACAATAATAATATTAATTTGTAATTCTAACATGTTAATAATATATGTCATATACAATAATACATCATTTATTAATCAATCATATAGTATATAAATGTTAAACAGATATGCTTTAGATATGGACATATAGTATTATTAAAAACAAATAATAATAATTAGGCGTAGGGACTGCTTATGTGATTTCATTGGTACAGGGAACTCTCAGGTGAGGAAATTTCTGCTACCAATACAAGTTAGTACCATCTCTGCACCTTACAGTCTTTGAGAATTGCCTGCAACAAAGGTGGGCAACCTGCAGCCTCAAGGCCACACATGGCCCTCTAGGTCCTCAAGTGCGGCCCTTTGACTGAATCCAAACTTCACAGAACAAATCCCCTTAATAAAAAGATTTGTTCTGTTAAACTTGGACAGAGTCAAAAGGTGGAGCCCAAGGACCTAGAAGGCCACATGTGACCTCAGGCCGCACATTCCCCACCCCTGGCCTAGAGCACTGAGCAGTCAGGTGCCCTGGCCAGGGTCACCCATAGGAGGTTTCAGGGGCAGGATTCTAATCTAGATTCAAGTGAGAGGCAGCATTGCTTGTGTTAGCTGGAATTGAGATCTAGAAGAAAAAATGAAACTTAGGAACCACCTCCAAGGAATTTGCAATCCTCCTAATTAAGAAACATGCCAAAATACGCTGTAGCTCCTAGGTAGGGCTAGCTGGGTGAGTAAGCTGTGCTGATAGGCACCAAGCACAAGCAGAGTAGGAGGGATGTTTATGGATATGCAAACTTGTAGGGAAAAAGACCATAAAGACCATTTAGCCCAATCCCCACCTCCTTTAGTAGATGAGGAAACTGAGTCTCAGAGAGATTTTTATGGCTCACCCTAGTTCACGCGGCTCATTTTTCCCTAAGTACAAATGGGTCGTTCCTGATGTCTCCAATCTTTCGTTTCAGATGTGTGCAATAGTACCGATCTTCCCGAAGTTGAAATCATCAGTCTGCTGGAGGAACAGCTGCCCCATTACAAGCTAAGAGCAGACACAATCTATGGTTATGTTCACGACGACTGGCTCCACACTCCTCTCATTTCTCCTGACGCTAATATCGACCTAACAACTGAGCAGATAGAAGAGACGCTGAAGTATTTCCGTAAGTGGCCATCTTTTTAGGCTTGATAGTATAGTACTGTTCTATTTTGGTGTCAAAGTTACTGTGAAATCTGACCAAATCCTCTTTCAGATTGCAATACTGGAGATGTTTTACCAATTAGCACAATCAATTAAAATATTTTATTTTTCAATCAACAAGCATTTATTTTCTCTCCTCCCTTTCCCAGTTTAGAAGATGCACAGATTTGTGCATTGGCCATGTCTAAAAATGTTTATTTCATTCTCCATCTTGAATCTATCACTTCTTTGTTGAGAGGTGGGGTAGCATAGATCATCTAGAATTAGAACTGGCCATTGCATCGATCAGAGTGCTTAAGTCTTTCAAAGTTATCTGTCTTTACAATGTTGTTATTCTATACATTATTCTCTTGGTTCTGCTCACTTCGCTCTGTATCAGTCCATACAAATTTTCCCAGGTTTGTCTAAAGCCATCCTCTTTTATCATTTCTTACAATAAAATAATATTCCATCACATTTAGCCCTTCCCCAATCAATGGGCACCATCTGAGTTTCCAGTTCTTTGTCACTACAACAAGAGCTGCTATAAGTATTTTTGAACATATGGGTCCTTTTTGTCTTTGATCTCTTTGGGGTCTTGGCCTGGTAAGGGGACAAAGGGCATGCAAAATTTAGTGACTCTTGGGACATAGTTCCATGTTGCTTTCCAATACGAATTCAACAGAATCTCTTCTTTTATCTATAGTGAAGCTATTAAAGAAACTGCTATAGAGTTGAATTAATCAGTCAGTCAACAGTTATTTACTCAGTGCCTACCATGTGCTAGGAACTGGAATGACAAACAGGCTATATATTATTCATTTCATTAAATATTTCCCAATTACATTTTAATCTGGTCCTGGGGGCACTTGGGAGTATTGTGGGCCTCCCATTTGACACGTATATAGGGCAGCTAAGTGGTGCCATAGTGCATAGAGCACCAGGCCTGGAGTCAGGAAGACTTTTCTTGACCTGAGTTCAAAACCAGCCTCATACACTTACTAGCTGTGTGACCCTGGGCAAGTCACTTAACCCTGTTTGCCTCAGTTTCCTCATCTGTAAAATGAGCTGGAGAAGGCAATGGCAAACCACTCTAGTATCTTTGCCAAGAAAACTCCAAATGGCGTCATGAAGAGTTGGACAGGACTGAAAAACAACTGAACTGGGAAACTCTGTTTTTTATTTTATTAAGTGTTAGAGGTGGGATTTGAACCCAAGTCTCACACAGTATTATATTTACTATGCCATGCTGTCCTCTTGATTTCATTATTCATGTCAGCATTAATATTCTAATAATAATAACAAGTAGTATATGTGGCCTGATATTAGGTTGAGGAGCCAGATTTAGAATCAGGAAGACTTAGATTCAGGGCCTGGCTTTGTTAGACACTAACAGTGTGCCCCTGCGCAAGTCACCTATTTTTGCTGATGACAAGTATTCTTTCTTCTGTACCATCTTCTGTCCCCCCAGAAAACTCGATGATATTTAATTTGTTCCTGATGAACTTAATCTTTAGTAGTAAAGGGAGTTTCCATGTTAGGAGTTCCCTTATGGTTCTGAGACCTTACGAGTCCAGAACCTGAACCTTCCCTCTTCCTCCCTCCCCCAAATCATAATAACCAGAGTATAGGATCATAGATACAGACCTGAAACAAACCCAAGAGATGATCTCTTTACAGTACCTTCATTTTACGGATGAGAAATCTTGAAGCCTAGAAAACCTAAATGAGTTGTCCATGATTGACTAAAAAGTAACAAGTGAGATTTGAACTGGAGTCTTCTAATGTCAATTTCAGCCATTTTCTGCCCCCTCCCCAATCCCCCTTCTCTGCTTTCCTTCTTCCCAATACTATCTCCTATTATAATTATCTTATTGCCTAGTCTTGGGGATGGTGAAATTTGAATTCAGTCAAAGGGCCGCACTTGAGGATATGTGGCCTCAAGGCTGCAGGTTCCCTACCCGCCCTAGTGTGGTATATTTCTTCAGGTTATGTTCATATACAATACGTCCTTTTGTGATGGTAGGTTAGGTGATGGCTCATTAATCTAGATATTGCTGACTTGAATTTGATGATAATTCAGACCAGACTGCCCTGACAAATAACATCCGTCCTATCTGATGAAGAAAAGAACAACAAAACATTTCCTCGCCTCTTAAATAATCAACTTCAGTGGCATCTATTTACACATTGAGTATTTAATTACAAATGATTCTTTGGTACTCATTAACATGGGCCCAGGAGCCCTGCCTGTTCTCGGCATAGTTGTCAGTAATTATTTTGCTTGACTGAAATAATGTGGCATTTTTCTTTACAACAAAACAAAACAAAAATTTCTATCCTTCAGTGTGCTTACGAATTCATTCTAAATGCATGTAGCTTTACTTTGTTATTTCCAATTAGTTCTTCCTCTGACTGTTAGCTTGTAGGGAGTCATGTTTAGTTTAAAATGACCTGTGTGTTTTGTCCTTGACACATGCCTCAGACACCTCGTGGGGGCTGGAGACCATGGAGGGTGAGTCCATGCTGGAGCTGAGAACAATGTAAATATGATTCTGTAATTTATTAACAATGGAAGGTGACCCCTGTGACATACAGAAAGTACCTTACTGGGTCACTCACTTTACTTATGCTATCTGTCACCAGCCAGCTGGGATATTTTGGGCAAAACAGGGAACAAAGTCCTTGTTAGTTGACTTTTACTATTATCTTTTTGCTTTTGGAATGAAAAAAATCTGTTCCCTCCCACTTTTCTTGTAGATACTCTCACTACCCCAACGGATAGAATGTTTTTGCTTCTGGGGGCTACGTCTGAACTTTACCATGGCTGTATAAAAAGAGACCCCCTGAACTGAATGCAGATCAGAGGAGTGACCATTTTAGAGACTGTGTTTATCATCAGAAAGTGTTCAGAGATCTGAAGGTCGGACAGAGACACCTAAAGAGGGACACGAGTATGTCCTCGGTTCTATAGTTAAGTAAAAGCTTTTCATCCTGATGGATTTGGAAGAATTACAATGAGATGTCAATAAGACTTTGGGGACCCACTCTACGCCCTGTTTTATGCTTCATTTAAATTGAATCCAAGGATAGTTATTCATCTTGCTGCTGCTCTGTGGTCCCTCACGGTGGTGAGCACATAGTAGGTACCAATTCTTCCAAGATGTGGGTCCTCCCTTCTATCAATGCCGCTCACAACTTTCCCCTGCTTTTGTAGAGGGTCTCATACCCTGGCAGTCATCACCCTCTGGGGATGAAGCTTTCATACTTTCTTAGTCTGAGATTCAGACAAAATGCCGTACCATCTTAAAAACTTTTCCAGTTAGGTAGGCCCCAGCCAAAATCCCACCTTCCACAGGAAACCTTTCCTAAGCCCTTTTAATTTTAGTGCTTCCTCCTGTGGATTATCTCCAGTTTGTCCTGTATATATCTTGTTTATACATAATTGTCTCCTCTATTAGACTGTGAGCACTTTGAGGGCTCCTTTGGCCTTTCTTTGGGTAGGTGAGTGACTCAGGAGATAGATCCTAGACTTAGCTTAGAGAAGTCATTTAACCTCTGTCTGCCTCAAATGTAAAATGAAGATAATAATGACACCTACTTCAAAGGGTTGTTGTGAGGATCAAATGACATAATAATTGTAAAGCTCTTAGCAAAGTGCCTAGCACACAGTAGGTGCTTAATAAATGCTTATTGACTGACTAATCTAATTGGCCTTGAAGTCTATTACTATAGCCTTTAAGAAAACAGGGTCACCTCCAAGGCATAGCAGAAGTCTGAAACACCAAATTCGACATTTTATAACAGTCCTGTATTGGCTCAAATATGGGTCATCCTTCTTGGAAATCTTCTTATTGAGATGTTTCAGTCGCATCTGACTCTTCTTGACCCCATTTGGGGTTTTCTTGGCAGAGATGCTAGAGTGGTTTGCCATTTCCTTCTCCAGCTCATTTTACAGATGAGGAAACTGAGGCAAACAAGGTTAAGTGACTTAACCTAGGGTCACAAAGCTAATAAGTGTCTGAGGCCAGATTTGAACTCAGGAAGATGAGTCTCCCTGTTTCCAAACTCAGTGCTCTGTGCACTGTGTCAGACAACAAGCATTTATTGAGTAACTTCTGCATACCAGACACTGTGCTAGGTGCTGGGGGATCCAATATAAAGTCTGGCTACCTGCTCTTAGGACAATAGGTAGAGAAGCCATATTTGAAGATGAGCTGGAAGAAACCTTAGAGGTGAGTTAGTCCAATTCCCTAATTTTACGTTGAGGGAAAGTGTTACATGACTTACCTAAGGTCATACAATAAATATGGAGAGTCAAGTCCTGAACCCAGGGCATATACATAGGATGTCGATCTTGGAGTCAAGAAGATCCAGGTTCAAATTTAATCTATCTATGTAACCCCTGGCAAATCACACTTAACCCGCTCTGGGTCTCAGTTTCCTCATTTGCAAAATGAGGAGTTTGTCCTCACTGACCTTCAAGATCTCTTCCAGCCCAACATCTGTGATTCTGTTGTTTTTTTTTTTTAACTGCAAATATTCTCTCTTCTGTACCACGAGACCTCACACCAGGATATTGAACATAAAAAAAGCTTTCACAATAAATGTCTATTTTTATAGGTAATTTTTTATAATTGCTTCTTTCTTAGCCTACTGGTATGGCCAGCTTAAATCAATTTACTAGTGATTTAAACCAGACAAAAGGCCTCTTTTTCTCTACCTCCCAATCATGGGAAAGAGGCAATAATTAATCTCCAGTGCCTGCCTGATACTTTCCATTTCTAATCTTATATGTTTTACTTTTAAAATAACTTCTCTATCAGTGAAAGGGTTTCACAAGGATTTTGTGACTGCTACCAGGCAGATCAGAGGAAAATCTGGGTTGTGTGTCAGAACTGATTAAAGAAAAATCTCCTTCTCTCCCTTCTTTTCTCTGTGCCCAAGGCTTTGGCTTTTGTTTTTTGCTTTGATAAAACCAGCTCTCAAATAGCTATAGTTGAGAAGAAAGAAGGCTGCCATTTTAATGAGTGATCAAATAACCTTTTCTACAGGGAGAATGATAGATTTCTTTGTCTTTTCTTTTTTCTTTTCCATCTTGCCTTCCTCCCCCCTTCCCTTCTTTCCTTTCTTCCTCCCTCCCTTCCTCACTCCCTCCTTCCTTCCCTCCCTCCCTTCCTTCTTTCCTTTGCTTCCTTTTTTCCTCCCTCCTTTCCTCCCTCTCTCTTTCCCTCCCTCCCTTCTTTCTTTCCTTCCTTCCTCTCTTCCTACTTCCCTTCCTTCCTTCCTCCCTCTCTTCTTCCCTTCCTCCCTCTTTCCCTCCCTTCCTTCCTTCTTTCCTCTCCCTTCCTTCCTTCTTTCCTCTCCCTTCCCCTCTCTTCCTTCTTCCCTTCCTTCTTTCTTATCTCCTTTCCTTCCTTCCTTCCTTCCTTCCTTCCTTCCTTCCTTCCTTCCTTCCTTCCTTCCTTCCTTCCTTCCTTCCTTCCTTCCTTTCTCTCTCTCCTTCTGTTCCCCTGCCCCCCTTTCCCTCCAGTATGCATCATGATTTACGATGACCCTGGAGCAATTTGTAATGATGTAAATAACCAGTGGCATAAATGAATATTTAAGCTTTCCACAATATTTCGCTCACTTTGGAATATCTCCCTTATCCTGAATGCCTCCTTCTCTCACATATCTAATTAGCTGCCAATTCATGCTGATCCCACCTCCACAATATGCTTGGTACATCTGTCCCTCTTTGCTACTCATGGCCACCACTGTCATTCAGGCTCTCCTCCTTTCTCACCAGCACCTCCTATTTGCTCTTCTCACCTCCATTTTCTCTCCTTGACAACCCATCTTCTATACAGACGTCAAATTATTATTCCCAAAGCATAAGTATGGTCACGTTGCTCTGCCCCTCAAGAACCTGCTATAGCTCCCTTTTGCTTCTAAAGATACAACGCAAGCTTCATTAGACGTTTAAAGTCCTTCAGAGTCTGCCTATCTCTGCTGACATATCACACACTGCTCTCCTTCATGCTTTTTTAAATAATTAAAGAATAATGCAGAATCTTTTATTTTTTATACCTTTCAGTTCATTGTGCAGCACTGAAGATATTGTTTGATGGAGAAAAATGGAAAAAGCCTACTTGTTTTCCTTCTCATATTTTCATTAAGTATATCTCTAGCTTGTACATATATTATTTTCATAAGTAAATATATAAGAGAATATATGTACATACATACAATACTATTAAGATATGTAGAGAATCAGTACAAATCCTGGGCCAGTCACTTGACCTTTCACTGCCCACAGGCAGAACTCTAAAAACTTCTAATACTGATGATGAATCACAGGTCTATTACCAAAAAAAAAAAAAGGAAAAGAAAGTATGACCATAGTTTTTTGTTATTCAGTCGTTTTTCAGTTTTTTCAGACTCTTCATGACCTCATTTTGGGTTTTCTTGGCAAAGAAAACCCATTTCCTTCTCCAGCTCATTTTATAGATGAGAAAAGCAAGGCAAACAGGGTTAAGTTACTTGCCCATAGTCACACAGCTAAGTATGGGTCTGAGGCTGAATTTGAACTCAGGTCCACCTGCCTCCAGGCCCATCACTCTATCCCCTGTGGCACTTGGCCACCCTATATTTGTAGATACATATATACATAAATGTAGGAGAGAAAGGGGAGCGACTTCTCCATGATGAGAGTCAGAACTTCAAGGTTATGCTGATTATTAAAATCAATGTTAGATAGGAAACTGGAAGAAAGGACCTACATCTACGGTACGTAAGTAAACAACTAGAGTGCCAACAATTCCCAGGAAAAACCAAGCTATCCTTACTGTGTGGGAGTAAGTCTCAGTGACTTTCTGTACCAGACTCACCTACAATGTCTATCAGCTAAAAGGCGACTTCATTTTTTTCCATGCCCCAGGTCCTCTGGTGACCTGGTCAGGGTGCCAAGAGAAAGAAGTGTGTGCTCCTGGCAGGCTTACCAGTTCTAACTGGCTGGTGAAGGTGCTGGCTTTCTGCATGTTGTCCTCTTAGTGCGTAGCTTTACTGGGCCATATTTCACTCACCTAGGGTAAAGAAGATCCTGTAGGATGAAAGCAGAAAGTCCAACCCTCCCCTCCCTCACCCCCATCTTGCAGGAACCTGAGGCCCAGAGAGGTTGTACCTTCTCCTGGGTCACACAGCTCGTAAGTATCTGAGGTAGGAGATGAACCTGGCTGTTCCTGACTCCAGAGCCCTGCACCACACCGTCTGCAGTTCCCATTCAATAATTAGCTCAGCTTTTGTGGCTTACTCTTGAGCCCTTTCTTTCGGAGGGTTCCTGTTCTAGATGACTTTTTTTTTTTAAATTTAGGAGCAATGATCAGAAAACATCTGGTGTCTGTCATGCAGACTGTCTCCTGGGTCCTACTCCCTTTCAATCCAGTTGTTTTTTCCTGAACAAACTTTTTGGGTTTGAAAGTGCCCCTGGCCTCCTTGGTGGTCTTGGCATGGGGCACTCCCACCTCCCAACTCTGGAGTGTTTTTTCTAGCTGCCCCCTATGCTCAGAACTCTCTCTTTTCTCATTTCTGCCTCTTGGCTTCCTTTCAGCTCCCAACTAAAACCTCCCTTTCTCCAAGAAGCCTTTCCTAGCTTAGTGCCTTCCCTCCCTTGTTTCTCTCCAGTTTATCCTGTTTCGATCTTGCCTGTACATGGTAGCTGTTTGTAAATGGGGGTTGCCTCCTCCATTAGACCAGGAGCTCCTGGAAAGCAGGAACTGTCTTTTTTTGTGTCCCCAGCACTTAGCACACTACCTGGCACATAGTAGGTGCTTAACAAATGCTAGTTGACCCTGACCACAGTGAATTGACTTCCTCTTTCTTGCTGCATCATTGTGATGACATAGCAAAATCATTGCTCCCTGATCCCTCTTTTATGTGGGCTTCCACAGTCACAGAGTAATATAGAATGAATCTGGATTTGCCTCTGTAAATGAGGCATTCTAGCTCTGGCTAAACAGTAGTGGGCATGAGCTTATTGGATTTGCACTTGCAAGTGTCTCTTCCCTCCCTCCCCCCATAGTAATTAATATAGGATATTCTCCTCCTCCTGCCAAATTCTCCTTTCTCCCCTTCCCTGGCTTACTGGCAGGCATCTTCCTTTCTTCTCCCTCCTCTCCCCCCAATGTCAATCAATCATTCTCCATTCTTCCCTTTGTTTACTTTCATTATACAGTCATTAACATTCATCTGCATAAATAACCCCAGCACCTGTGTCTGGGCCAAAGTTAGTATCTTGGTCAGAGGCTAATCATCCCTGGGCTCGCACTTAGGCCCTGTTGCTCTTTGGGGCCACTCACCATCATTTTCCTTTCTTCCTGCTTCAGTTCAGCCCAGACAAACAGGCATCCCTCCATCTTTATAATGCAGCCATGTCTCCTTTCAAACCAAGGGTGGGGAGGGAACAAACCAGCAGCCAAGTGTGTTACCATGCTGGATCCTTAGAGGTAAGCCAGACTGTTAGCCCCTTGTTGACTGTACCAATGAGAGGAATGAGCTCTGAACTTGAGGTCAGGACACCAGAGTTAGAATTCTGGCTTATGCCTTTTGATAACAATGTGACCTTGGGAAAACCAATCAGCCAGTCAACAAACACTATCAAGTGCCCCCTTTGGGGAAACCAAGTCAGAATCAAACCATTCCTCCTCTCAAGGAGCTTGCATTTTATTGAGAGACAGTTGCTATCATATTTTTCTCACAACTCTCTCTTTCCTTTCTTCCTGCTTTAATCCAATGCAGACAAACAGGCACCAATCTTTAGGATACAGCTGTGTCTCTGGGTTTGGGAAATCTGGGAAACTCCAGAAACTTGAATTTCAGCACTCATTAGCTGAATGAGCATAGGGAAATTATTTAACCTCTTTGGGCCTCAATTTCCTCATCTTTGAAACGGAGTTAATAGTACCTTGGATAGCTACTTCTCAGGGTTATTGTGAGGGTCAAGTGAGATCATGGTTGGCACCATGTAAAATGCTTAGTAAACCTAAAAGCATTCTATAAATGTCAGCTGTTATTTGTCTCTTTTTGGTATTTAGAGTGAAAACATTAAAAAAAATCAATACATTGAGGAGTTTACTGTGTTTGTTTTTAAAGATTCGGATGTCAGGCACCATTCAAAGACAGAGACATCTTTACTCTTGTCCTTTGACCAAAGGTCAGAAGCACAAAGCTGTCTCATAATCAGCATATTCTCATCTTCAAAATAGCCATGTTGCTAATGGATCAAGTGATAGACTTGGGTTTGAAGATGATACAGCTGAGATGTTGGAATCTAGGGATGGGAGGCTAGCTGGGAAAATGGGTTCCTGACTAGCAGAGCCTTCCACTGACCGCCATATTTCAAGATGTATGATTTTGTCTATATGGCTACTCTCCTCCACCAATGCAGATTACAGTTCCTCTGTGTAGTCTTCATCAGATGTCGTCTTATTGGCCTAGATAATTGTGGTGAGCCTCTTTGTACTTAGTAAGATTGGTTCTCACATCAGAGATATCAGGCCATTATTCTCCAGGTTGATAGTTGAAATTATGATAACAGACAGGATTTTTTCTCCATGCTGAAGGAGGATTGGTTGAAGGAACTAAGGTTGTGTAGCCTGGAGAAGAGATGATTAGGAGTTACATGCTTGCTGTTACTGAATATCTGATGGATTGTCATTCTGCTTGGCCTTAAAGGGCCAAAACTAATACCAGTGGTCATAAGCTGTAGGGAGGAAGATTTTCGGTCAACATAAGTAAATCTAAGGTAGTATAGTAGATAGAGCACAGAGTCAGAAAGATCTGAGTTCAAATCTGTCCTCAGACACTATCTGTAAGACCTTGGGCAAGTCACTTGACCCTGTTTGTCTCAGTTTGTTCACGTGTGAAATGAGCTGGAGAAGGAAATGGCAAACCACTCCAGTATCTATGCCAAGAAAACCCCAAATGGGGTAACAGAGAGTTAGGCATGACTTTAAAACAACTTAACAACAAAAAAAGTAAAAACTTCTCAATTTTTTTTTTTTAAGATTTATACCTGTGGTTTCACTGGTATAGGGGAGTCCTGCTACAAATACAGATTGTCACCTGTTCTGAAACTCAAAAACTCTTGGCCACTTACTGTTACCATGGCCAAGTTACTTCCCTTTTCTGGGCCTCCATTTCCCTATTTGTAAAATAAAGAGGCTGATATACATGGTCTCTAAGATCTCTTTCAGCTCTAAAATCCTAGGATCCAGAATTTTTAAAGTGATCTGGGTAGAGATCCTCTCACCTATGAGGGGGATTGTAGTCATAAACCGCATCCTATAAAAGACCCGTAAATCTAACCATACTCACACTGTACTGTTATTTAGATCTGGATCTGTTATTTCATTGGTCTGGGCACTCGTTAACTCATGTTGATGATTAGTATTTGTAATTTAGTCTTGGATAGTGGCCTGAGGTATTGAGAGATTGAGACTTGCCCAAGGATATATAGGTATAATGTCAGAGACAGGATTGAACCCAAGTCTTCCTGACTCTAAGGCAAACAATTTATTTTCATATACCATGCTTCTGTCTTTTCCCACATATATTAAAAATGAATTCTGTGTTCTCCACATTTACTAAAGAATGACAGGAACCTGATAATGGGGAACAATTGAAAATCTTAGAGCAGGGGAGTGACCCATCAGATTTGTGTTTTAGTGAAGTTATGATTTTTAAAAATTTTATTAATTTATTTTGATTTATCAACAATCACTTCCATAAGCTTTTGAGTTTTAAATTTTTCTTCCCCTCCCTCCCCTCCTCCTTCCCCAAGACAGCAAGCAATCTGATATAGGCTCTACATATACATTCCTATTAAACATATTTTCACATTAGTGATGTTGTAAGGAAGAATTAGAACCAATAGGAGGAACCACCAGAAACAGGAATCAAAACAAAACAGAAGAAAAAAAAATAGCAAATAGCATGCTTCAATCTGCATTCAAACTCCATAGTTCTTTTTTTGGATGTGGATAGCATTTTCCATCATGAGGCCTTTAGAGATATCTTAGATCCTTGCATTGCTGAGAAGAGCTAAGTCTATCAAAGTTAGTCATAGAATAATGTGGCTGTTACTGTGTACAATGTTCTCCTGGTTCTACTCATTTCATTCAGCATCAGTCCATACAAGTCCTTCCAGGTTTTTCTGAAGTCTGCCTGTTCATCATTTCTTATAGCACAATAATATTCCATCACAGTTACATACCACAACTTGTTCAGCCATTCACCAGTTGAATTTCCAATTCTTTGCCACCACAGAAAGAGCTGCTATAATTATTTTTGTACATGTGGGTCCTTTTCAAGTTACGAACTTTTTTAAAACAAAATTCTAGGTCACTGATTTGACTTGCATGGTGGAAAATTTTCTGAGCTTTCTAATACAACAAGTTTGCTGGACGTGGCACTTTTTGAACTCAAGATTTCCTTTGCTGACTACCTTGAGAACTGATGCTCTTGTAATTGCAGCTGTGTTGGCTCTGAGACAAATGAACATATGCAACATGATCCTGAATAACTGTAGTTACAGAGGCTAATTTTTCTTTTGTGGTATGAGTGTCTAAAATGATCTTTGTGTTCATGACTGCCCATTGTGTGCAGTTACTTTTTACAGTTCTTCAGTTTTTGAGATCATCTCCATTCTATTTGTTAACCCTGCTGGCCAATCGCAAGCTGTTCAAAATATAATAGCATTTTGCCTGAACTATACGAAATGTCAAGAAGTCACAAATATTTTCTTTTAAGAAAATTACCTTTACTTTTATTTTTGGGTGTTTTTGTTTTGTTTTGTTTTGTTTTTTGGAGGCGATCAGGGTTAAGTGACTTGCCCAGTGTCACACAGCTAGTAAGTATCTGAGGTCAGATTTGAATTCATGTCCTTCTGATCCCAGGGCTGGTGCTCTATCTACTGTACCACCTAGCTACCTCCAAAATTGTCTTATTTTTTAAAAAATCAGACAAGAGACTAAGTTAATCCATTAGAACTATATGGAAGGCAATAAATAACCTAAGGGGTTTTGTTTATTGCGGAAGAGAAATAAGAATATGAGTCATTTTCATTTACTTTGATGTAGTCATTATGTATATTATTCTTGCAGCACTTCATTCTGCACCAGTTCATCAAAATCTTCCCATTTTTCTCTAAATTTGTCATCTTTAAAAAATAAAATATGTATGTACACACATACAAATATATATTATATATATATAATTTTTATTTTTTTTATAATGCAATTATATTGCATCATGTCCATAAGCTACAGTTTATTCAGCCATTGAACAATCTCTGGGCTCCCACCGTTTCCAGTTTTTTGTTTTTCTGTTTTTTTGCAATCACACGAAGTGTTGCTATAAATATTTTGGTATGTGTAAAGTTTTTCTTTTACCTCCTTGGGGGTTTGTCAGTGGGCATATTTATGCCCAGGGATCACTGGGGTCAGAGGGTATGAACAGTTTAGTGGCTTTTCTTGCCTGTTTCCAAATTGTCTTTCACAATGGTTGGATCAAGTCACAGCTCTACTAGGCATCTGTTAGTGTGCCTATCTATTCACAGTTTATCCAGCATGGACTCCTTTCATCTTTATCTTTGCCAGGTTGAGTGTGATACAAAATCTTGAAGTTGTTTTAATTTGCGTTTCTTTTATTAGCAAATTGAGGCATCTGATTGTTGATTGTTTGCAGTTCCTCTTTTGGAAACTGTTTATGTCCTTTGACCACTTATCTATTGAAGAATGCCTTTTGGTCTTACATACTATCAATTCTTTCCCAGAGATACTTCATGCAATTTCATTATTGTTTCTTCCCCCCAACACCTTCTTATTTATAGATTTAGAGTTAGGAAGGACTTTCAAGGTCACCTATTCCAATCCCTCATTTTACAGATGAGGAAATTGAGGCCCAGAGAGATTAAAATCTGCCCAAGTTTGAATAAGTATTAAGTCAGAGTCAGAATTAAAAATCAGAGCTTCTGACTCCAGATATAGTACTCTTTTCACTTCTCTGGCTGCATTGATTTTGTTCAGTCAAAAGCTTCTCAATTTCATACAATCCAGAGTGTTTGTTTGATCTTTCCTCATCACCCCAGTCCCTTGTTTGGTTAAGTATTTCCCCCTCTAGCTCTAGCTGTGCGTGGGCTCACTTTGCTCATTCTTTCTGATGATACTGAATTTAGCTTCCTTAAGAGGGAAAATGGATAGGAAGGGGGAGACAGTGGGATGGAAGGATACTTTGCAGATGAACAATTTTCCTTTTTCAGCATGTTGCCTATGACAAAGCTGGAATGCTGCAAGAAATACATTCATTTACAACTCAGCATTCTGTGATCTGTCCCACCCCTACATAATCAGCACAGACTTTGGTGGGTTAGGTGGAGGGTTGGTTACTGGAGGATAACAACTGATTGTGCTTTGAATGTCCAGTTCATCTGTAGTCAGTTCTTAATTAGCAAAGTGAGCACCAGGTCACAAGCAACTAGCTAGCTAGTTCAGTCACCCTTTCTCTATTGAAGATTCTGCTGACATAAGGAAAATCCATAAATGTATGTGGTTCCTTTTCCCCCTTCCCCTGAGGTTCGGATTAATTTTAATGAGAGTCACAGTCAGAGATGCTGTAGGTTTTAGCTGTCCAACTTTTACTGAATTTCATCCTGTGTTTTTGAACCCATTGTACAAAAGCACAACCTTGCTTTTTCCTTTTTGATGTGTGGAGGGGGACTATACATGTGCAGTGAGGGATGGTTTTATACCACTCTTGAAAGCAGGTTTAAAAAAAACAGACGGAGAGGGAAGGGTAGTTAAGGATACGTGATGGCAAGCTGTTCATTAACACCATGCCATCTGCCATCAGTGTAGAATGACTGGTGGTGACTGTGCTTAAAAAAAAAAATCCAAGGGATCCCAAAGGCACCCTGTCTTATTAAACTGATTATTATTTCAAGTCAATCAGGAGAGGAAAAACATTTCTGTAAAACATTAGTTCACACTAGGCTTATCTATTGCCTTAGGAGCTGAAGATGAGAAAGAGCTTTTTTTGTTTCTATTGGGCTTCAAATCCAAAGAGTTCTACTACATTGGATAAGCTCAACTGATATGTCCATTTAGGAAGATGATTTCCTCCTTTCCTTTTTAAACTTTGGAATGTGTCAGGCAAAGGCTCTGAACTTTTCATTTTGAGGAGTGAATTGACTTTTTCCTTGAAACTTGTGGTGAATGACTGGTCCTGCCAGCAATGTGGAAGGAGCTGGCTAGGAATGGGTGATCACCAACATTTCTGGTTATCTCTATATTTCATGCACTCTTACTCCTCCTAAATTTACTCTTCATTCTCATTGATCTCTGGTTCCCCAGTTCTTACTTCTCTTCTATTCCATTCCCATCTTCTCACAGTCTTGACTCTATAGTTAACTGGTATAGCAAAGTGCTAGCCTCCATCCTTAAATCCCGTGCTCTCCTGCCCTAATACTGTTTGCCTTATATGCTTCAACTTCCCAGTTACTAAATGCTGATGGAGGAAGCCAGGCAACTATGCTAACTGGATCTGGGTCGCTCAGATTCCCTCCTGCACAGTCATTCTTGCATCCCTGGTTAACTCTCCATCACATTTATGCAACTATTCCAAAACTTCTCTCCTTAAATCCCTAATGCCACTCATTCAGCAGAGGACCTTGCCTCCAACTTTAAAGAGAAAACAGAGTCCTTTCATTTCCCCTTGTCTTCACATCAAAACATCTCTGTCTTCTCCCACTCTCTCTTCTTTGCTCCAGTCTTAGTGGGTGAAGCGACCTAACTCATTTCAAAACCCCTCTGGTTTTGTCCTTGACCCCATCTCCTTCTGTTTTCCCTTGGTAGTTTATTCTGTTGTTCATTCGAGTATCTTTAGGTAACACCTTTCCTTGAAATACTTGAGTTAGGGTTCGGGTCAGAGTTGGAGATGGAGGCTCAGGGTCAGGGTCAGAGTTAGAGGAAGGATGAGCCCGTCTTGAATCTCAGCTCTTCCTCCCGGTTTCCTGGGTGATCTTGGAGGAAGTCAGACTGCCTTCTACAGACCTTAGTTTCCATATTTGTAAAATGAAGGGGTTGGACTAGAGAACTCCCAAGCTCCTGTTAGCTCAACATGTATGATTTTCCCTTGATCCTGCCCTACTCTCAAGCCATCATCTTGTGTCCTGTCTCCCTTTCACAACCAGACTTCTGGAAACAATTCTTGCCTCCATTTGCTCATGACTCATTCACTTCTCATTCTTTTACAGTCTGGCTTCTAACCCTTTTCATTCTGTTTTCTGCCTCTGCCAGTCTACTGAAACTGTTCCCTCCAAGGTCAATCAGTCACATCATTTTTTTTTTTTTTTTGCAAAGCACTTTACAAATACCTCATTTGTTCCTCACAACAACCTTGGGATGCAGGCCTATTATTATCTCCACTCTCCCAATGAAGGCACTGAGGGCCAGAGTTAAATGCTTTGCTCAGGGGCACAGAACTAGGAAGTGTATAAGGCAGGATTCACACCATGGGCTTCCTGACTCCAAATCCAGGGCTGTATTCGATCAACCTCTTGACTTGGGGAGTAGTCACTAAACATTTATTAAGCACCTACTATGTGCCAGGAAGTATGCTAAGCATCCAGGCTACAAAGAAAAACAAAAGACAGCTCCTGCCCTCCAGGAGCTCACAGGCCAATGGAAGTCAGCAATGACCTCATGATTGCTGGATTCAGTAGGCTTTTATCAGTCTCATCCTATTGCAGTATTAAGTGCCTTATGACCTCTTCTTCCTTTTAGCTGCTTTTTCCTGCCTTGGCCTTCGTAGCTTTGATTTCTTCTAGACCTCCTCCCACTTGTCCAGTCCCTCCTACTCTGTTTCCCTTAGTTACTCATATTCCTGCTCCATGCTAGAGTCTTAGGACCTCTGCTCTTTGTATTCCCTTCCTAAATAATTGTGGCTGTTCTTATTGGTTCAGTTATCCCCTTCATGCAGGAGAACCCCATGATCTGTATCTCCATCCCCAATCCTTTTCTGCATCTCTAACTGCCTTTTGGATGTCTCTCCTAGGATATGTTGCTGGCATCTCCATCCGCTCCTGTCCAAAACTGAATTATCATCTCACTGTCTCCTAAGTTGCCTATTTCTGTTGATGGCACCACCACCGTCTCAGAAACCTAGAATTGAAACCCTAGGCTTATTCATCTTTGACTCTTCCCCTTTGTTCCGCGCCCCCCGCCCACACACACACAAATTGCCAAGTCCTGTGAATCCCATCTCCGGCCTCTATCCACTCCTCTTTTTTCACATTGCCATCATCTCTTAAGTAGCCTTCTGACTGATTTCCTTTCCCCTCTCTCCTGCATCCTTTACACAGCTGCAAAATTCTTTCTTATTATTTCACGATGTGAAGCATGACTTTCTCAATAATCTTCAGGGTCTTTCTGAGAAAATACAAATTCCTTATTCTAAGATTTAAATCCTTCCATAGTCTGGCTCCAGTCTCTGTTTCTGACCTTATTTCGCATCATTTCTCTGTATATGCTTCACATTTCTGTTGTGTTCCACTATTTGATCTTGTCCCATCACCTTCTACCTCTGTGCATCAATGCAGCTCCCCCCTGGCCTACAATATATATTTGCTGTTGTTCAGTCGTGACTTACTCTTTGTGACCCCATTTGGGGTCATGGCAGAGACAATGGAGCCATTTACCCTTTCTCCAGCTCATTTTGCAGATGAGGTAATTGAGGCAAACAGGGTTAAGTGACTTGCCCAAGGTCACCTAGCTAGTAAGCATCTGAGGCTGAATTTGAACTCAGATGAGTCTTCCTGGTTCCAAGCTCAACACTTTAGCCATTGTGCCACTTAGCTGCCCTGTATTCTTCTTAATTCATTCCTATTAAAATTCTTCCTCTCAGGCTCACCCAAAATACTCTCCTATAGGAAGCCTTCCTTTTCCATCTTCCTTCCTTCTCACCTTTCCATCCCCCAACTGAGAGTGTTCTTCATGCATTTTTTTCTGGATTTCTTTTTTGCCCTTACCTATGCTCTATCTCATATTAATACTATTTTTATACATATCATATCTTTTTAAACTTGTTGAGGGCAAGGATTGTGTTACTGCTTTTAATCTTTGTATTCCCAGCACCTAATGCAATTTACTACGTAGAGTTTGATGATTAACAAATGTTGAGTTGAATTTAATTTAATTAAGGCATACCTGACCTAAGGAACGGGCGAGAAGCCTAATCAGTGTCTTTAATTAAAAAAAACAGCAACAACATATGCTTTGCTATTCACTGGGAGGGTGATATTGGATGATTTATTGAGCAGCAGAGTTAGGGGTGATTTGTCAGTTCTCCTTTCTGGCATGTGGAGCCCAATGTTGGGGTTTAGATCACCAACCAACTCTCCTTTCCTGTGATACTTTTGTGGGTGCACAGTATGGCTGTTTTTATGTTTGGTTGGTAGGAAATCAGTCAATCACCTTATATTTGTTAATCAGATATTGTGTGTTGGCCACTGCATTCAGTCTTGGGGATACAAGGAGAAGGTCTGTGCCTTCAAGGAACTTACATTCTATCTTGGAAGACAGCATGGACATGTATCAATATTGTAGAAAATCCTCAAAATAAACATGTGTGACGTAATTTGGGGAAAGGCAGTAGCAGCTGGGGGAGATCAGGAAAGGCCTAATGTAGCAGGTGGTGCCAAGCTGAGCTTCGAAGGAAGCCCTGGGATTCAAAGAGGGAGATCTGAGGAGAAAGGGCTAGGGAATTGAGACTACTCCTTGAAGCTGATGGTGACTTTTGCTTTCTTATGTACTTCCCCATCTCCTCCCCACCCCCATTTATGCTAAAATTAGAGTACATGCTGATAGTCTCTGAACAGGCCACTAGATGGTGTAGTAGAATGTTCTTGGAGTAAGGAAAACCTGAGTTCAAATCCAGACACTTACTGGCTTAGGTGTGTTATCCTGAACAAGTCAGCTTTAGTTTCTTCATCTGTAAAATGGGGATAATAAATTTGTACTCACTCACAGGATTATTGTGAGGATCAAATGAACTGACATATGTGGAGCTCTTTGCAAATTATTAAGATCTATGTAAGTGCTTCTCATCATCATCATCACCACCATCATCTTCACCACCACCACCATCATCCTCATCATTACTATCTACTATATTTCCTCTGGATTTGATTAGAGACAAGTTGAGGTTTCCCTTGTTTCAGGCCTACTTTTCACTACTCGATGAAGTATGTCTCCACAATCCTCATTGCCTCAGTCTAATTTTTTTTTTTTTTGGTAAGGCAATTGGGGTTAAGTGATTTGCCCAGAGTCACATAGCTAGTGAGTGTTATATGTCTGAGGCCAGATTTGAACTCAGGTCCTCCTGACTCCAGGGCCGGTGCACCACCTAGCTGCCCCCACCTCAGTCTAATTTTCAAGTTAAAGGATTGAGATGGCATTTCTACATCGAAGCCCTAATTCTGGCTTTTGGAATTGAATCTTCTCAATTTTTTATTTCCCTTACCAGGTGCTTTTCTTTTAAGGAATTCTGTGATCTTCACTCTAGTGAAACCTTGCTCATTTTTAAATTTGCCCTGTGAAGCATGGGTTTCATATGGTACTCTAGTGAATTGGCGTTTTATTCCTCTTTAATCAAATTCCCATTTTTGCAAACTTTCTGTGATGAGCTCTTCAAAACCAGGCAGAAAAGCCCACTTAGCCACCTGACTTTTGAGGAATGTCTTATGTGAGTGTGTGTGTGTGTGTTTATGCTTATACATTTATACATTTATGAGCTCAGCAGTCATCTTTTCAATATATATTAGGGGGGAAGGAAAAAAAAGGCAGCTAAGAACTCTTCCAGTACCTTTTCACTTATGACAAGGAATGATCCTTGGGCAGTGGCTTGTTCCAAGGCCTTCGCTGGTACAGTGATACCTCTGTTAATGCAGAGGGCATAATGCAAAGACTCCTCTTCATGAGGAACTTCATAACCCAAGGTAGAAATAATTGAAGTAAGCAGCCTGAGGGAGGGTTTCAGGAATACATGGTAAGAGGTGAGGAGGTTATTATATTTCATCAGTTTTCATGCTAAACAAAATAACACTAAATGTTTCAGAAAATTATATATGTATATACACGCATATATATATGTATGCATTTACATATACATATATGGCAACTGGTGAAAGAAATACAATAAACCTCCCATATTGCATACATATACATATATACATATGTGTGTATATGATGCCATACATTGTAGTTTTTGAGTTTTAGATTGTTAGAAGAGAGGGGTGTAGGGATACAGGTAGCTAGACAAGAAGTCTAGAATGAATCAATACAACAAGCATTTATTTTAAACTCCTATGTGCCAGGCAGTTGTGCTAGGTGCTAAAAAGATACAGACAAAAGAGAAACAGCCCTGTCCTCAAGGAGATTACATTCTATCTGAGGGGCTTGCCAGGAAGCAGAGCTTTTAGCATGAGCTTCATGTCTCAGAATGATCTGGTGAAAAAAGGGGTGGGGGAACATACTTTTATAGCCACATTAATAGACTCCTTACAGGGGCAGGTGCTGTAATGAACTGATTTTTTTACCCCCTCTTTCTGCTTTGGAATGGAATTTTGTAGCTGTTGATACAACTCACATTTATTTTTATTTTCCTGGATGTGGGCCGTTACCCATCGCCAACTCTTTAGCTTCTGCAAGAAGGGCAGAGGCCAAAGGGCTGAATAAACCTCCCCGAAAGGGTAGTGTTTTGTTTTTTTTTTTCTTGTTGGAGACTCAGCAGGACCTGAATGCCTGTCCAAATAAGAGTGAGAGCCATGTGGCTGCGAAGGCCTGAGTGTTAAGTCACTTGGGGAGGGCACTTGCTTAGCTCAGTAAGTATTGCTTATTTCTGTTGTAGGGACCTGGTTGTGAAATCTTGGTGTTGGTACTATTCATTAAAGCAGAGAAGCAAAGCACTCTTGAGCATCTATGTACCATTTTGGTAATGATGGAAAGATTTTTAGCTTTCTTTTTGTAATGAACAAATCTTTGTTAAAAATGTGTCCAGTCCACTGAGAAAGGGAGTATATGTTGGGGCCAGGACTTTAATGACAAATAGTTTAAATTTGAACCTTGAGATGACAGGAAACTACTAGAGTTTATGAAGAAGGGGTGTGACATTATCTTCCCTGTACTTTGGCTGCTTTGAGGAGGAAGAATGGGGAGAGACTTGAGGCAGGGAGGACAATTAGGAAGATATTTATAGTAGTCCAAGTGAGAGACAGTTGAACCAGAGTGGTGGCCGTGAGTGGATAGGCAGTGAGACATGTTGTGTAGGGGTAGAAATGACCAGGATTTTGATTGATATATGGGGGGTAGAATGAGAATGGAGAACTGAAGTCAAAGTTGATATTGTGGGACTGGAGATCAGGCAAGTGACTAGAGCTGGAGATGTATAATGATGTTTCAGCCACCATAATTGGAGATGGAATATATTTAAATCTAATAATTAGCTTTATTATAAAGTTCTACTTGGTTGTATATTGTATTTCTTAAAACCACACAAGTGTTTTGTTTCCCTGGGAGCATGGAAAAGGCTCATACAATATGGATATTTGTGAGTAAACCTTTCCTTTGGAGGCAACTTTAGAAAATGATGACTCATTCACTACTCCTCACTCTGTTCCCTACATTCTCAGCTTTTTTTTTTTTCTAAAAGGGCTAAGGAAAAGTTAGTGTTCATATAGGTGAGTAAGAGTCAAAAGATTCCCTCCCCTACCCCCATTTTAAAAAAAATGTTATTTTTCAGACTTGGAATGTGTGATTACAGTAAACCTCCCATAGAGCAAGGAAACTTTGAATAGATGTCTTTGTCCCCTGGGGCAAGATGCCAGATAAGATGCCTGCAAGGTCCCTTCTAACCCTTGGGTGCTTTTGTCTTGGATTATTTTATTAGAAAACTCCTATTTTCTCATTTCATGTGCCCAAATATCTCTCAAAGCAAATAGCTTCAGCATCCATGGAAGAAATTTCCTGCATCCTTGCATCATTTGCAGAGCCGACCAGTCTCCATGGCAACATGTCCGATTGAAAGATGTGTGGAGAGCAGGGAGGCGAGGATTGAGTTAGGAGCACCAAGTGGTGGTGTGTGTCCCTGACGTCACCTTCTCAGCCTTTTGATAGGATGATTTGGTCTACTCCCATTCAAGGGCTCTGTACAGACCTTCTTTATGAGAGTGAGCATGCAGCGTGAGGGCATTGGCTTTGGAAGTCTGCCTCCCTGATTTTTCTCCCCCTCACCCTTTCTAGTCCCTTCATTTTTTTTTCTTTTCCTTTTTTCTTTTCCCTTCTGGCTTTCGTCCGTCACTGAGAATGTGTAGCTCGCTTTCAGGCTTTTGGGGGCTACCGTTCAGCTCAGCCTACCATAAAGGCAGGAAGGCATGGCTGCGTTTCACCTGACCTCAGAAACACGGCAAAATCAGTTCTGAGAATACTGACTATGCAGAAATTTATCGAAGCGGATTACTATGAACTCGACTGGTATTATGATGAATGTACAGATGGTAATTATGGGCTTTGCAAGTATGAGGTTGCAGGATGGGTACGTTGTAAGCCTGGTGGATGGATCTGTATCCTTCAGTTTGAGCTGGGAGGGGGTGGGGGCAGTGGCATTGGTGCAGCAGGGCTGTGTGACATTATGAATTCCTTTTCCGAAGCATGACCAAGGGTTTTTTGCAGTGGAAGAATCATCCATCGGTAGGTCTTTCTGAACAGATTCTCAGGAAGAGATGATAGTTTTTGACCTATTAGGCATAGAAATGTTTGTGGTTTGTAGGTTCTGTTGAAATACTGTTTCTGTTGAGGTGTGTGTGTGTGTGTGTGTGTGTGTGTGTGTGCGCCTGTGCACGTGTGTATATGACAATGTGAATGTGTGCAGCCTAAGATGTGCCGGTTATCCTTTGTGCTGTTTGGGCATAGAGATGAGAAGGGTGTCATGCATTCCATCAGACATCTCCCTCCACAGACATCCTGGGTGTCAGCTGAAGGCCCAGAAGACTGTCTTTCTCATGGCTTCCAGGGTATTTATTTGACTTGGGATAATGAGAGGTGAGGAGTATGGGGTCGGGGGGGGGACCACTCAAGGAATTATAATACTCCCTTGCAAGAGGGTTCAAGAGTCTTCTCTTACTTAGGAGACCTAGCAAGGATCTTGGATGACATGTGTAGTTTGAAATAGGATCTTTGGTCATTGCATCATATGGTCCTTGTTTTAAAAGATGGGTGTGGTGAGAATGGGAGGAGAAAGAGGAGGAGGAGGGTTTGACAACCTCGGGCAGGTCTGGAAGGGAATTTATGGAGTGGTATAAATGGAACTGTCCAGGACTGAGTAGTGCTCAGAAACACTTTCAGATAGATGGGTCCCAAAGCACTTTAGATTTTGTTGCTATAATGTGAAGCACTGAAATTCTCTATTTCTGTTTGCTACCTTGAACACCTTGGTTTCTTTTTTTAAAGGCGATTCTCTCAAATCACAGCCCTTCTGGCAAACTTTTTTTTTTTTAATTGCTTGAGTAACACACAGACCTTCAAGAGGATATCTGTGAGGAAAGGCCAAAGGTGGCTATGTTTGTGTTGGCATCCAGGTTTCTATATGACCTTTCCCCTTTGAATGTTTGTCTTCAGAAGATCCTCACATCTGATTAACCTGAATGATGTAACAGACTAGTAAACTGGCCTGATTCTCAGCTAAGGGAAGTAGCACAGCCATGAAGTCTTTCTTATCAGCTGGTTTCTGCTGTGAATATGTGTTAAAGAGGAGTCCTAGGTGTATTTCTTGGGCAGTGGTGTTGATGGGATGACACACTTTTTAAATTTGCTCAGTAATTCTCTTAGAGGGACCAGCGCAGCCTCAGCTTATGAGAACCTGGTGCTATGGGCATGCACGTGCTTAGGAATGATCAAGTGGAGAGGACGGCCCTAGGGGAGCAGATTAAATTATATTAGAAATAAACCCAATGTTGCTGAGGCTGATCAGGTATCAGTCAGTTGCTGGAGGCTGAAAATTGCTGAAGGAGTTCAGTGTCTAATTTCCCCTCTCTTTCTGATACCAGACCCCAAGTAAGTACAGGGAGCTTTGTGGGAAGGTCATGGGTGTGATTTAAGGAGAGGGAGAAGAACATGGAACTCAGCTCTCGATATATTGACTTTAGATGAAGATTATAAGATCAGAGACGAGAACTGGAAAGGATCAGAGGTCATCAAATATTCCCTTATTTTACAGATGAAAAAACTGAGGTCAAGGTTACTCCATGTCGGTGTAACCTTAAAAACATAGTAAATCTCTATATTGTATATTTGTGTTTGTGTGTGTATTTATGTGTGCATGTAAGTGGAATAGCATTTTATTTCTGTCAGTTTATTTCTACACAGAAGGGCATTACAGTAAAGTAGGTAGAATTCTGGATATGACACTGGAAAGAACCTGGTTTTCATCTCATCTCACAAGCTTACCAGCTATGGGACCTTGCTTAAGTCATGAACCTCAGAGTCTCAATTTCCTTATCTGCAAAATGAGGATAATAATAATAATAATAGGGGATAAATGGGGATAATAATAGGACATATCAGACTGTTGAGGGGGATTCAATGAGAAAATAGAGGTAAATGCTTTGCAGACGTTGAGTCCCAGCTGTTACTGTTCTTATTATATGTACCATATGAAGATGTAGGTGTTATAAATGAGACATGAATCTACATTAGGAACAGACATGAGAACTTTACTTAGTAGCCCAAGGAGAAGCAGTGAGTGGGGTGTGGGTGCAGGTCAATACAGTCCAAGAGTTGGAGGTGAGTGGGAGGAAGTTTCCTGTTGTCTTGGCCTAATTGTTACCTGAGCTTTAGACACACCTATTGCCTGGTGAAAGAAAATCACTTGTCACAGTGAATCCCGAGGGTGAGAGGAGACTTATTTGGATCCTGTTTGCTGGGGGAAGAATTTCTCACCTTGGATTCTCTCTTCATTTGACTTTTTTTTTTTCTGGTTTGCTATTTCCTGATCTCCACCCTGATACATCAAAAAGGGAAATGGAAGAACTGAGTGATTCTCCAAGGGGTAAATTCTGACTGATGTCAAAGTTTGAATGGGAGCTGAGTCAGATATGTATGGGAAGTTTTCTTCTCACCTAAGTGGACAGAAAGATAGTGGTGATGGGAATCAATCTTTTTGGACAACATCTGTCTTTATATTGCCACAGGAATAATTGGGGCAAGATGGGATGGAAAGGAAATACTACTCCTTTGATGTCTCCTGGGTCTGATTTTTATAAAAGAAGTACAGAAAAAAAAATATTTCATAGCACTTGTTTCCTGAAATCAGCAAAGGATCTGTATAAAGCCATTCAATTCCACAGAAATATTTTGATGTAACTCATTGACTAGTCATTACTCATTCTGTTCTGCCAAAAGTTCATTATTTGTAAAGTATATATATGTTTTGCATAAGCCTTTAACCCAGAAAGTTGCAAAGCAGAATTCAAAATAGCAGTTTGGTCACTTTTATTGCTTATCTCCCTGCTCTTCCATTGAAGGACATTTGAATCCACATGGCTTAGATCCTGAAAGACTTAGGGTGAATAGAACAATTCATTTTTTCCCTATCTGTCTCTCCCACCCCTTCAGATAGTTGAACTTTTTCATCCCTTTAAGTATTATGTTGTTTCATTATGTAAACCCCTCGAGGACAGTTAAATTTTTGTCTCTGCATCTGGTACATAGTAGGCACTTAATAAATGCTTGTTGATTTGATTAACCTCCTAGATCCTTCAGTTCTCCATAGTTTGGGAAGGGAGATATTTTTAGGAACTTGAATGCCTGGAAACACCCATCTATGCTTCCTCTTCACTGTCCTGTACCCTTTGAATAATTAATGAGCAAAACTTTTAGTGCATTCCCCAAGCTAATAGCAAAAGGCAAGTTCACCTTTATTTCGAAAAGACCTTTGTGGTCAAGTAGAAATGATTGTGTATTTTTCACCAAAGAGGCAGACTCTTCTTGTTTTCCTTGGTTTATTGACTTCTGATTAGCTTATAAAGTCAACATCTTATGTGCTCTGAGGTAGGAATGGGAATGTTGGAGTGTCATTTAAGTATTTCACTTGAAATATTGACAGTGAGAGTTGTTAGCACCCTAAAAAATGATAGGCAACATTGAATTTTCTCCAATAACTTGATGGAGTCTTCATTTAATTTTTTTTCTCTTTAAAGAATATTGCCATTTTGTCTAAAGCTTACTCCTCCCCTCAAGTTTTAGCAGTGGATTTTTGATAGTTGCCACTCCCATCCTTCAAGAAAAAAAAAGGAACAAGGTATGAATAGAGAAAAAAAACAAGACATTTGGAGTTGGGCTATAGGAATTGATTTGAGACTTGGGAATAGATGTAGTGTTTTTAAGTGGTTTTCTTTAGGCATTTTAAAAGGTTGGTGAAGTGGACATCTTGTCGAGCCTGTAATTAAAATGATTTTATGGCTAGTCCACAGGCTGTGATGCTTACTGCCTGTGTGACCTCGGCCAAGCCACTAATCTCTCTAAGCCTCAGTTTCCCCATCTGTATAATGAGGGATTTGGACTTGATGATTTTTAAAGTGCCCAGCTCAGTGTTTGCTCCCTTCTTGCAGGTTAAGGTTGGGTCTCTATCCCTAGAGTTGATTTGTACAATTTACCATATATCCCTAGTGTGAACTTATAGTGGCCCCATGTAGATGAACTGTTGGGTTGTAGATGGATTTGGATTTTTATAAAAGAAAGCCTGCAAAGGTACAGGTGAAGGTTTGGAGGTAAGGAGAATCTGTTTCAAAACATATTCTCTGAAACCAACAAAAGATCTGTGTGAAGTCATGCATTGATAGAGATGCATCAGTGCAATGTATTGACCAGTTATTACCCATTCTGGTCTCAGATAAGTTATGTTAGTGTGTCTGTGAAAAAATCCAGGTAAACTCTGGATTTTTAAGTTGTCTCAAGTTTCATTTCATTTCCTTTCAAAAGCCAAGAGATGGATCCTTTGTCATTTTCAGAGACTTTGATTCAAATTCACGCATTTAAGTTTTAAACATACTTGGTACCTTTTCGATCAATCACCCTAGAAATAGATCATAAAGATTGTCCTTTCTCAGATTTAGTTTAGACATAAAATAGTTTGAGATACAGAAAATAAAAAAAAAATACCGAGAAGAACTTTTTATTCTTTTTAAAAATAAGTTTTATGAATTTTTTTATATCAACATAGTTTTTCCTAGTATTCCTCTTTCCCCAACCATCCCATATAACAAGTGGTCTTTTTTCAAAGAAAAAAAAGGGAAAAAATATGCATAATTGATCAACACATTGAAAAAGTCTGAAGGTCTGTACTATGTGTTTAGGGGTGGGAAGCTCTTCTCATGTCTTCTTTTGAGCCAACTTTGCATACTTTGAAAGAATGCTTTGAGCAGTTAAAGAGTGCTGCAAATATGTATTTGTTGATATAATTCCTTTCGTAAATTAGATTTGAGATTTGACTCTTCTTGTTTTACTAGAAGGAATATTGAAAAAGAGGCAAGTTTTCCTGCAAGCCACCATGACACCAACAATTCCTGGCCCCCAGATCAATCATCCCCAAACAACATGGGCTTCTTGCTTTTGTTTAGGTTTTTAGTATGGTATGTCAGTGTTCAATAAGACTGTGAGCTCCCCAGCACTTGGCACAGAGCCTATCACGTTGTAGTCGATTTGTAAATGCTTGTTGACTTGATTGAATAAATACTAAAGATGAGCATGAAAAGTTGGGTAGTTTAATAATCTTGTACTCTTAATAATTTTGGTTATGGAAATTTGATGCTTCAGAGTTAATAAGGTGAATACATCCATACTTTACTGCTTTGTTTCAAACCTATTTCACATGGCAACTATATAGCGTGAACAGTGCAACACCCATATAGCCATTGCCTCTTGTGACAGCCTGCTGGACAGATGTGTAGCCTTAGCATGGGGGTAACTGTTAAGCTGAGTGGCAGCTAGATGCATCAGCCTGAAGTCAGGAAGACTCATCTTCCTGGTGCCAATCTGGCCTCAGTCACTGACTAGATGTAGGACCCTGGGCAAGTCACTTAACCCTGTTTGCCTTAGTTTCCTCATCTGTCAAACGAAATGGAGATGGAAATGACAAACCACTCCAGTATCTTTGCCAAGAAAACCTCAAATGGGCTCATGAAGAGTTGGACTTGACTGAAGACGACTGAAAAATACCGAGAAGAACTTTTTATTCTTTTTAAAAATAAGTTTTATGAATTTTTTTATATCAACATAGTTTTTCCTAGTATTCCTCTTTCCCCAACCATCCCATATAACAAGTGGTCTTTTTTCAAAGAAAAAAAAAGGGAAAAAATCTGCATAATTGATCAACACATTGAAAAAGTCTGAAGGTCTGTACTATGTGTTTAGGGGTGGGAAGCTCTTCTCATGTCTTCTTTTGAGCCAACTTTGCATACTTTGAAGAATGCTTTGAGCAGTTAAAGAGTGCTGCAAATATGTACTTGTTGATATAATTCCTTTCGTAAATTAGATTTGAGATTTGACTCTTCTTGTTTTACTAGAAGGAATATTGAAAAAGAGGCAAGTTTTCCTGCAAGCCACCATGACACCAACAATTCCTGGCCCCCAGATCAATCATCCCCAAACAACATGGGCTTCTTGCTATCACGTTGTAGTCGATTTGTAAATGCTTGTTGACTTGATTGAATAAATACTAAAGATGAGCATGAAAAGTTGGGTAGTTTAATAATCTTGTACTCTTAATAATTTTGGTTATGGAAATTTGATGCTTCAGAGTTAATAAGGTGAATACACCCATACTTTACTGCTTTGTTTCAAACCTATTTCAGATGGCAACTAAATAGCGTGAACAGTGCAACACCCATATAGCCATTGCCTCTTGTGACAGCCTGCTGGACAGATGTGTAGCCTTAGCATGGGGGTAACTGTTAAGATGTATTGGCTTTTTATAAATTATTGCTTTATAGCTTTAGATATAACTTAGTGTGAACATGACATGAAAGTCCATTTTTTTGAGAAGTATCCATTGCTGGGTTTTTCTGCCATGTCTTTACTTAATGACTACCACCAGTAACAAATAGAGCAGAGAACTATTTGTAATGAACTGTGAGTGAGATGAAATGGGTCATCTTGGGTCCAGACCCAACGCTGTTCTGGATACTATCCTTAGCTTCCGAGGATCATAGAGTGTAGACTTATAGGATCATAGACTTAGGGGGGGCTTTAGAACCCAGCCCCCTCATTTTACAGAAGTTCTTGTTTCTATGCTTAGAACCTAGAAAGTATGATTTATAGTCAAGTCAAATCAACATGCATTTATTAAGCACGTGCATATTAATAGTTATGTTAATTATTATATTTAACATATTATTTATTATTAACAATAAATAATTAATAATGTCAGGTGCTGGGCTAAGCAAGGCAAACATAATCCCTGCCTCCAAACAGCTTACAGATCAATAGGGGAGAAAATATGCAAAAAAACCCACTATGTATGATCTTCCTTGCTTCTCCATGGAATCCTTTTGCTAAGTGGATCCATGCTCTTACTGGTGTAGGGACCTTTCCTTCTGGTGTGCAGCGAAGCTGGTCCAGGTCTCATACCATGTGACTCTTATGCAGGATCTCAAAAGCTTCTTTAGGTCTCCTCAAGAAGATCCTCACTAGAGATGTTCTTCCTTCTGGTTTGAATGGAAGCTCCTTGAGGGTGCAGTTTGTTTAATTTTTTGTATCTGTATTGTTAGCATCTAGCCCAGTGTTCTATTCCCTGTATTGTTTTAAGGAAAATGCTTGCTGAAGCAGAGCTCTTTTTAGTAAGGATCTAGAAGGCACCTTTAAGAGAAGATAGTATCTGGGCTTGTTAGGAACACCAGGTGTTCCCATACCACAGGTATGTGGAAGTACCAGTTAATAAGAGGATACTGGCTAACTAACTGACTACCAGATATATAAGCATGTAATGTTCTTACAGTGGTCCTGGGGCTCATCTCTGCTTCCTTTTCTATCTCAGTTTAAATAATCAGCCTCTAAGTTTATTTGGAATGTTTTGTGAATATATTTCCTGGCCCACTCAGCTTACCAAACTGGCTCCTTTTCACCCATGCATAACTTGAAATAGTGCTACTTATGTTTTTTTCAGTTGTGACTTTTTTTGTTTTTGTTAATTTGGGGATATATTTGCTGAAAGTACTTTATGCTATATTTCTATCATTAAAAATAACATGAATAAAAATTAAATTGGGTTTGAGAATTGCTTCAGAGGTTTAAAGATAGCCTGATCTCAAAAAATAGGGTTGGTGTTAGTTGATTTTGAGACAGACTTAGGACATGGAGTTGTATGCATATGTCATAAAACATTCTATATTAAACATTCAATAATAACAATAAAATGCTTTAAAATTTGTTGAGTGCTTTTATATACATTACCTTATTTGAGCTTCACAATGACCATATCAGATAGATACTACAGGTACTGCATACCGTTTTACAGATGAAGAAACTGAGGCTTAGAGATAAATAATTTGCCTGTAGTCACCAAATAAGAATCAGAGATGGAATTTGAATCTAACATTCTACTTAGTATGCCACAGTTCAGTTTATCAAGTTTAAGGAATGAACTTTGAAAGGTGAAAGTTGTCATTAAATACGTTGATTGGATTGGTCATCATTAGTCAAGGGTTGTCTGAAATTATTTTGAAAGGTGAACATTAACAAAGTAGTTATGAATGCAGTAACATTTTAAAAGGCATTTTTAGCTGGATGACAAATACACGGAATTGTTTGATGAGTAAATTTACCGTAATGGTTCATGCAATTGCACATAATAGGTATCAATAAATATTTGTGGAATGGATGAGTTCTGCATGGGTTCTTAGGATCTGAGAGTCAGAGCTAGAAGGGAAGCTAGAGACCAACCCTGTAACAGTTGAGGAAACTGTGACCCAGAGTAAGTGACTCAGCCAAGGTCACAGAAGCCGTAAGGATCAGATACCAGTTTGGAAACCAAGTCCTCTGACTGACTCTCGATTTAGCAGCCTTTCTTCATCCTACCCTGAGATGGAGTGGTTTGCTTCCCTTTTTTGTTCATGTTGAAACATTCAGCTAATTTAATGGTGATGATGATGATAGCTAAACATTTATGTAGCCAGGCACTGTGCTTTACTATTAGTATCTTATTTGATTCTGACAACATCCCTGGGAGGTTGGGGCTATTATTATCATTCCCATTTTACAGATGAGGAAACTGAGACAAGCAGAGGTTAAATAACTTGCCCAGGGTCACACAACTAGTGCATGCCTGGGTTTGGATTGGAATTCAGGTCTTCTGACTGCAGGCCCAGTGCTCAATTCCTTGGGTCACATTGCCGCTTGAATTTAAAGTTGCCTCTTTAAAGTTGATGCTAGGGGCAGCTAGATGGTGCAGTGGATAGAGCACCAGCCCTGAAGTCAGGAGGACCTGAGGTCAAATGCGGCCTCAGAACAAATGCTTGCCACTTACTAGCTGTGAGACCCTGGGCAAGTCACTTAACCCCAATTGCCTAAAAATAAAAAAATAAAAAAAACCCCCAAAAGTTGATGCTAGGTATACACGATATTAATAGAGCCAGTTAATACCTGCATTTTGCTGATATTCCCATCTCTGCTTAATAGGAACACTTAAGAATTTTTATTATAATAGACAATAGTAACTAATACTAGGGGCAGCTGGGTGGTACCTAGCAGATAGAGTGCCAGGCCTGGAGTCAGGAAGACTCTTCTTTCTAAGTTCAAATCTGGCCTCAGATACTTACTAGCTGTGTGACCCTGGGCAAGTCACTTAACCCTGTTTGCTTCAGTTCCTCATCTGTAAAATGAGCTGGAGAAGGAAATAGCAAACACCTCCAGTGTCTTTGCCAAGAAGACCCCAAATGGGATCAAGAAGAGTCAGACATGACTGAACAACACCACCTTATATCACTTTTCTTTTTAAACTATGTGGAACCTTCGTACCATTACAGATATAGAATATATAGAGATAGTTAGATAGACAGAGAAAACCTTCCCTTTTCATTAAGGTCAGTCTTGCCAATTAAAGGAACTCAGTGCGGTCTTAATTAGCTCTACTGCCCTTCTGTCTGTGGTCATTTATTTCTTCTGCCTCTGCACAATCCTCCCTCTTGGTTACCTGCTAAGATTCCAGCAGTCTGCAAGTCTTTAGTGACCCTGAGTTCACTCCTTAGATAAAGGCAAAATATATTCTCTGATGTAATGCTGTTAGGTGCAGAGAACTCTAGTCGGATTTGCTCAGGAGAATTGCTGAGAAGCAATTCGAAGCTTCTTTCCCAAAGCCTACAGCTAAGGATGCTTTTCAGACCATTTCAGGAAAGCGTTTGCTTTTCTCATTGTTAGAAGCGAAACAACAGATGGGAAACATGGTTGTTATCTGAAGTGGATGTGCAGGAAAACTATGACTCTCTTTCATTGTTCAGAATCAGCACATATTGGTCCCCCCCTTTTTTTCTTTTATTCAGCCATGGAATGAATAACTTTGCCTTGTTAACCATAGCGTTCCCTTACTGCAGTATTTCTTAGACTACAGAGTTACCCTGAGAGTTGGCTCTGGGCGGAATATAGAATGCAGAGAAAACTGCAAAGTGCTCTTGGCATAGAGAGGCAGGTGTGCAAGTAGGACTTACATCTTTATTGCATCTGCAATCGGGAAATAAAGTTAAAGGCTTCCTTCTCTGCATTTTATTATCATGCAACTGGAATCCCAGTTTTGCCTAATTTCTCGCCGCCCCCCCAACCCCTCCCCCGCCCCATTCCTTAATGCAACGTGTAGGTGTGTGTGTATCTTCAGCACACCCATAGGAAACCTGTCACCCGAAGAAGTTAGGCAATCGTTTACCAAGGTGACTTACCTACAGATTCCCCGCCTCTAAAAAGGTGTAGCTGTGTTAAGTATCGGTCTGTATTTCCCTATGCAGTTGCTATGAAACTTGTAGGAAGCTACCATTATCTAGGGTTCCAGAGGGGAGGGAGGTTGTGGGAGAAGAAGATACGGCGCAAAAAGCTTCGAAGTTGACAGTCTCCTCTCCCAATCTACCATTTTGGAATCTTGCTTCAGAGGAAGCCCCAAACCACTGGTTCTTCTGTGCAGTAGGAGGCTAGGCACGTTTTAAGGGAGTGATGGCTCTTTGCCAATTCCCCTTCCCCTCCCCCATCCTGATCCCCATCCACCCAGGCAGTCTGAGATTCCCTCTTAGGCGTGAGAGATGTCGGGCACTATAATACAACCCTCTGCACAGATAAATCACCCAGGATGTTGGCAAGGCATGGTCGCTGCCCAGGAGAATTTCCAGGCTGCTGGGAGTGTGCTCAGGTCACTGTACAGATGGCACCTCCACGGAGGTGGCTGGGAGTTTTCCCGGTGTCAAAGGCTTAGGACAATGATCCGACTTTAGCAATGTCATTGAAAGAATCGGGAAATGAAGAAGAGTGTTTTGAGTACGACTGTGACAATGAACCTAGGAGGCCTGTCCTCGTTAAGCATGATAGCCTGGAGCTCTTGGAAGAGGGTAAATGTGTTACTTTGTCTTAAACTTTGTCTTTTTCCTTTCTCAAGCCTGATGGGCTTGAACATTATTCTTCTAGTAAACTGTTTGCTGCCTCAAATTCGTTTCTTGTGTCTTCACAGTGTAAGGTGGATTAAATAGTGGCTATAATGTTTGTGTTATTTTATTTTGAGTGGGTGGAATATCTCTAATAAAAAATGCAGATTAGAGTAAAAATACAAGAGTTTTTTTCTCTCTAGTTGACCTTATGGGACTTCCACTTATAACAGGAGTTCTTAACCTGGGTCTGTGAACTTTTAAAATATTTTGATAACTGTATTTCAATATAATTGGTTTTCTTTGTAATCTGTCATATTTTAAACACATGATTCTGAGTAGTCCACGGACTTCACCAGACTACCGAAGAGGTCCATGATATACAAAAGGTTAAGAACTCACTTACAGCCTTGAAACGGGGCTTTCTGATTAAATTAGGATTTGTAATATAGAAATCATAGAATTCTCTGGGTAGAATGGGAGCTCCAGGAAAATCAATACAGTCTTGACACTTGTATTCCCAGCCCCTGATGCCTGAACTTAATAATTGATTGTTGATTGCTTTGGTCCTTGAAATTGCTTTTGGCTCGTGTTCCTCAGAATAAATAATAGGGCAGTCTTTCAAAATCCAGATTTATGGGTGGTGTGTTTTCAGGTATAAGCATAATTTTTATTTGAAAAGATGTTAATAATTGGGCACATATTCAGTGTTGTTGTATAAAACAAGGAAGATGACAAGAGAAATCTAGCCAGAGGACTGGCTTGAATAAAGTCTGGCTCATTTAAACTGATGGAGAATTAAGCCCATTATATGCAAAAAGGTGGGAGAAGACACCTGTTAGGCAAACTTGAAATTTAACTTGGATGAAGACTTTGCTCTGAGATTGGAAATGATTGAGTTATGTAGAACTATGTAATTAGGTTGTAAATGTAGAATTATGACTGGTTCAGATTTGTTTACTAACACAAGTAACAAGGTAATGTTGACCGGTTATTATTATTTAACTGATTCTAGCTATATGATACCCTTCTCTCTAAATTCACTCACTTTGCCCCCCCATCCCTCCAAATGAAATGATTTTTCATATACAATAGTATGTGAAAAATATTTTCATATATAATAGTATATGAAAAATAAGACTTTCATATACAATTATGCATATGGAAAAATAAGATTTTATATTTAATTATATATATGAAAAATAAAGTATGTACAGAGACTGGTGGGTTTTTGTTTATTTGTTTATTTTTGCTCTACTTTGAGGTCCTAATTGCTTAATAAGTGTTTCCTGATTGCTTGTTGTTGTTTAATTAAATTGAATGTGCGTTGTTGAAGTGAAATTATTTCTTAGAATTTTTTTCTGGGGTGGAAGATGATTCAGTTTTCTTTAAGGCTTTCATTTTCTTTGGAATTCAATTACCCTCAGTCTTTTAGTTCTCCCACCCCCTCTCCCACTCTATTTAGTGGGTTTCCTTTATCAGTAAGTCCCAGTTTCCTCAGGCTTTTTTCCTGTGTAGGGCTGAAGGACTATTGAGTTTTCCTTGGGGATGGGATCTGAGAGTTCTTTAAACTGGAAGGACCAGTATCTCGTTCATTCTTGTGGATCAAACTGGGTTCCACCTCTACTATCTGATGAACTTCTCCCAGTGCCATTAGCTGCTAGACCATAAGCTTCCTGAGGGCAGGGACGTCTTTTGGTTTGGATTTGTCTTTGTCTCCCAGTGCCTTGCACAGAGTAGGCACCTAAAAAATGCTTGGTGGATTGCACTGGATCATAGATAGTCTGTTTGTTTTTTTTTTTTAAATCATGTCTGGCATCTTGGGTTGTATCATGGTTGGGTAAATCCTTTGTGTTTTCTTTGCTAGTTGTTGGTGATGCCACCAAATTTAAAAACCTGATAGTGATTCAAAAGGAACTTGATCTGATACCCAGAAAAGTGCTGGGGGTGAAATGTCAGAGTTGAAAAGGCCGATCTGTGGTTAAGAATTAGGGTTTTCTAATAGGAAACTATTTTTCCTGGAAAAGAAAGTGTGATGATGGGTGTCTCTTTTGATCACAGAGAGTTTTACAGTCTAATAAAACTAAAACCATTTAAAATGGTCTCTTAATGACTGAGACTACGGTTTAAAAAGTTTTTATTTTATACGTGTTTTTAATATCGCCTGCATTTTATACTATTTCCCTCCTTCCTGTCCCACTCAGAGAGCCAT
>NW_020954577.1:22890613-22975351 GCF_900497805.2 Vombatus ursinus | reverse complement strand
TGAACCTCTCTGTAGTTTTGCATATTCGTATTTCCTCCCTACTTCTGCAAAGCAGGGAGGAAGTGAATTCCCATATCTCTTTTTTTGAGCCAAGCTTGATTATTATAACTTAAAAGCGTTTAGTTTCCGTGGTTCTGTTGTTTTGCAGAGTCTCCATTTGCCTTGTAATAGGCTTGTATATGGTTTTCCTGTTTCTGCTTGATTTACTTTTCATCAGTTTATAGAAGTCTTCCCACATTTCTTTGCATTCACTGTAATGATAATTTCTTTTAAGAAAAATTTAGCCTAAATTTAACACCAACTAAAATCATCATTTCCATATAAAAATTGGACAAAGAGGATTATACGAGAAACAGTGAATCTCTTGCACACAGTTTGCATTTTATTTTAGGCATGATAGAATTCAACTTGGAACTTTCAGAGTTGTCCTTCTGGTCTCTTTTAAGTATTTAAAAAGAAAATTCTTCCATGACCCCCTTGTTTCTTTTTTTGTCAGTTTTATCACTGGTCCTCTTAACTTCCCCTGCCTCAGTTGGGGGGAAAAAGACAAAAACAAAATTCTTGTTACAAATATGCATAGTCAAGCAAAACAAATTCCTATATAATGGCTTTGTCTGAAAATATGTGTCTCCTACTGTACCTTGAGCCCTCCTTCACTAGATGGTGGGTAGCATGGATCATCGTATACTTTCTAGAGTCATGGTCATGGTTGGTCATTCCACTGATCAGTTCTTGAATTTTTTCAAAATTGTTTTTCTTTACATGTTATAGTTATCATACATGTTATTCTGCTTACCTCTATTCATCATTTTTTTTTTTATAACACAGTAATATATCATTAGGCTCATGGGCCTAAATGGTTTAATTATTCCCTAATCTATCCAGTTCTTTGCTATCACAAAAATAGTGTGCTATAAGTAATCTTGGTGTATCTTTTTGGTTGTATATGTTCTTGTGTGGCTTATATAGTTTATTGCTATATTCTTTGGGGATTATGACGAGAAGAGAAATCTCTAGGTTATAGGGTATGGATGATTTATTCACTTTCTTCTCAGAATGACCAGGTGCATTCCAGAATGATCGAATCAACTCACCACTCCACCAGGAGAGCCTTAGTGTGCTTTACACAGTCTAGATGGGGGCATTTACTTGTTGGGCAGTGAGTGTGTGAAGGTGAGTGCCTGGATTATTGGCCTACCCCTTTCCCCAGAGTAAAAGCAAACAGCCTTTTTGCCTTGTTCACCTCAGGGAGGCCTGTCTGCAGCTAGAAAGGACTAAATGCTCACACCAAGTACATTTGCATGAGAAAGATCCTAGGTTGAGAGAGAGAGAGAGTGGGAGACAGGTTTTTGTAACAATTAGCATATATTCTGATATATCTCAGATTCTTAACTTTCTCCAGGAAAGACTTTTAATGAAGCATAACTTTTGTGGTTTTTCTCACCTTTGCGAGTTCTCTGCTGCCACAACATAGCTCCAAAACCATTTGTTGAATTGCCAGTGAGTGGCATTCAGGATGGCTATTCGAGATAGAAGGATTTGCCAGGAGCATGTATTGTGACTTTCGGAGTTTGATCTTACAGCTTGCCAGAAATTCATACTAATGGAGGCCAGAGAATGCTGTCTTGCATGAAAGAGAGCTTGGCGTAAAGGATACTGGGCAGCCGCTTGAATCTTTAGGAGGAAGAGGAGTGGGTACTATGGAAATAGTTTTGGATTCTGTGAGACCATAGGCAAACATAGGCCTCAGTGTTGTCATCTGTAAAATGGGAGGGTTGGAGTAGGTAACTTCTAAAGTCTCTTTCATATTTAAATCTCTGATACTAGGTCCCTTCTGACAGGTACTAGCTATGTGAACCCTGGCAAAACATAAGCTCTCAGTGGCTCAGTAGAGGGGATTCCCACCCCAAGAGTTTCCAAGGTAGATGAAATCATATCCTAAGCATCCTGGATATTTTGTTAAATTTTTTTTTTATAGTATCTATATATAATAGCATGTGTGTTCCGTTGAAAATTCTGAAAATTGTTACATCTCTTGTCCTCATTTCCCCTCAACCATATTTAAAGTGTATGAAAATTATACCAGTCTCAGAGAAGATACTAGGTGGTGAGGGGATAGTGTGCAGGGCCTGCAGTCAGGAAGACCTGAATTCAGATCTGGCCTCAAGACATAGTTGTGTGACCCTGGGCAGGTCACGAAACCCTGTTTGCGTTCGTTTCCTCATCTGTCAAATGAGCTGGAGAAGGAAATGGCAAACCATTCCAGTATCTTTGCCAAGAAAACCCAAAATGAGGTCATGAAGAGTTGGACACAACTGAAAAATGACTGAATAGAAAAAAAGTTTTTATGTGAGAGAGCTTTTATGTCAACGAACGTTTCTTAGGTTTGGTGTGTGGAGTACTTTAACATCATCAATTATGCTTCAATGAGGAATTAAAAAAAAACAAAACTCACTATAGGGACAGAGCCTCGAAAAATCTGTCTGGGTAAGCAATGCGTTGGGTGTCTGTGTCTGAGCACAGGGGGACATTTCACACAGGGTCTTCTGTTGGTTCCAAGGCTGGGGAATTAAACGAATAAGTAAATTCCTAGAGATTGAGAGGAATTTCCCTGACAACCGAGTTCCCCCTTACAGGATTCAGCGTCTGTGCCAATGCTGTGTTGTACAGTGAAAACATCCTCAGGTCAGATTCCAGAAGAAGCGAAAGGATGAAGGCCGACAAACACCAGCCACAGGCCCTCCCTGGTAGAGCCTCAGGAGTACTCCAAGTGTGTTCTCATTATGGAGGTGGGGTGGACCGTTGAGCCATTTGTGGGGCGTGGTCATGTAGCTCAAGTGTGGTCCCAAGAGGGGCAAATGCACCCCTGTTTGGTTCACTGTCCTTTGAATTACTCTGTTGCGACCAGATAGGAATTTGGATGTCAAAGGATCTGGGTATGAATTCTGGCTCTACTCCTTTCTGTGACCTCAGGCATGTTATTTATCTTCTCTAGGCCATAATTTGTCTGTCAAGTGAATGTTTAAAGGTCCCTTCTGGTGCTAAATCTATGATTTATGACATGATGATACTAGAACTTTTAGGGTGAGTCTCCATATAGTTTCAAAGATACTGAGTTGCCCTTGTGTGCTATTCTGAACCCACCCCACTTTTCAGACATTGAATTTCTCTACTGGCAAAATGCGCAGCTAGGTGGTGCAATGGATCGAGTACCAGGCCTGGAATCAGGAAGACTCATAACACTTCTTAGCTATGGGACCCTGGGCAAGTCACTTATCCTGTTTGCCTCAGTTTCCCCATTTGTAAAATGAGCTGGAAAAGGAAATGGCAAACCCCTCCAATATCTGTGCCAAGAAAACCCCCAAATGGGGTCATGAAGAGTTGGACGCAATTAAACAACAATTGGCAAAATATGGCTCTGTTGTAGATTTTCAGTTGTTTTTATTCACAGTTCTACATTTAATTCTAAGTAATAATCTTTTTTAACCTTTATGGACTAAACATGTTGTATCCCTAGTTCTTGATACGTAGTAGGTGCTAAATAAATGCTTGTTGATTGATTGTACCTCTCCCCTAGTTCTGTGACCTTTGTGTCTGCCTCCTTGAAGCCTCCATGTTTCTTAGCTTATCAAAATTGCATTTCGGTCAGCCTTCTTTCTGAGGGGAAAGCAGTTGGCTTCCCAGTGGAATGTTAATGGCCAATGAATACATAGTAGATAGCCAGCCTCTTTACCACTCTGAGAGGCTGACCTTGCCTCTCCGTTCTGGAATGGAGACATCACTAAACAAATATTGTTGGGTCTCCAAGTGCAGATAAATTGAGACTGATAGTTCTGTTAAGGAATTTACAGCTCACTGGCCTTCCTTTGAATTACATTTATTAGAGTTTCTCAGGAGTTCCTGTTAATCAGAAACCAGTGCAGACCAGATACTGCCATGTTAAAATGGCAATGTTTGTGCCATGAGGATGTTTCTAGTCAACAGTCCAAGAGAGAGGCCCGATATTTGTCTCTAGGTCTAGGGTTTATAACAGTATATTTAACTTTTTAAAATATGGTCATAAAACACATTATTCTTTGACCCGCCCTCCTCTTCATCTCATCTAGTCAACATTGAAATTTGCTCTTTATAAACCACTGGACCTTCTTCCTTTGCTGAGGAAATCTTTATTTATGACTGGGCTGTCCATACAGTGAACCTCTAACTATGCTAGACATAGCAGAATCTGTCTTTTTTTTTTTCTTTTTTCTTTTTTTAGGCAATTGGGGTTAAGTGACTTGCCCAGGGTCACACAGCTAGTAAGTGCCAAGTGTTTGGTCTGAGGCCGGATTTGAACTCAGGTACTCCTGACTTCAGGGCCGGTGCTCTATCCACTGCGCCACATAGCTGCCCCTCAGAATCTTTCTCAGGATGGCCACCCAGAGGTCTTGATGTGAAGCTGGCCTGGTTTGCCCATTCTACTCAAGGAGTAAAGGAATATTTAAAAAGGAAAAACCTTTGAAGAGCTATTTTTTATAGGACTCATTCAGGACACGTTGGCATCTTTTGCTGTGGTTACTAATTTAGGATTTCACCAGGGCTTGATTACATGTGTGAACTCCCACTGACAATGCAGATTGCAATTTACTGTCACAGAGAGTTGTCTGAAACTCTGGAAGATTAAACGATTTGACCAGTCATACAGCTGGTATGTGTCAGAGGCAGGATTTGAGCACTTAAAAACATTATAGCGGTGAGAGTAGTCAAAAGGGGAAACATTACAGATGAAGAAAAGTGGGGAAAGAGGTCCATGGGCAGGGTGATAGTCTGGTAGATAATCCTTTATCACCCACCTCCCTTTTTTAATAGGAACAGCAGAATATTGACCTGAGATCCATCTACGAGCATCATAGCCTGTGTGGGATAGTCTATTTATTTATAGTATCTTGTGGATAGTGAAGTGTCCTTGTATTGATGGTCTAGTAAATCTTGATAGAAATTTAAAAAACGAACTAACCTCCCCCCCCAAAAATAAGTTTAAAAAATGCTGCTGATTTAATTATTTTATAAAAATCTATTGAATGTTTAATCAAGATGGAGATTGAGTTTTATAGGTGTATTCCAGATTAAAAAAAACTGGGAAAGACTTTTTTTTTAAATGATTAATTATATAAATTATTTTAATGTTCCAGTTAGTGTTAGAATCATCACAGGAATCCATTGCCTTTTCTTTCTAATATGACATATGAAAAGAACAGTGGGTCAGGAGTTGGAGGATCTATGAAAGTTACTTTACCATTCCTGGCCTCTCTTTCACCATTTGCAAAATTGATCTCTTATCCCCTATGATGGCTAATCTCTATCCTTTTCAGCTTTAAATAGAGTATAGGATCCTAAGGTACATAGCGCTGGCTCTTGTCCATGACTTGGGAGTGCTGAGCCAGCAGAAATACAAACCTCGGGAAGGATCTTACCTGTGAACACATTTGTTAAGACTTAGTAAATATGTTTTTTTTTTAAACTCCAGACTTAAATAGGGCCTAATTTGGCGCAGTGGATAGAGCACTGGGCTTGGAATTAGGAAGATTTGTCTTCTTGAGTTCAAATGTGGCCTCAGATTTTTTTTGCTGTGTGGCCTTGGGGAAGTCACTTAACCCTGTTTGCCTCAGTTTCCTCATGTGTAAAATGAGCTGGAGAAGGAAACGGTAAACTAATCCTGTATCTCTGCCAAGAAAACCCCAAATGGGGACATGAGGAGTCAGACAGGACTGAAACAATGGAACTGTGTGTTAAGGCTTAAAGACCAAATGACAAGGGAGGAGTGATTACCCCATTTTTCAGGATATTCTTCTGCCTACCTTTCTTTTCAAGAGAATTGTTTGTTCAAGTCTGATTGTAACACTCCATTAGGGCTATTACCATAGCAAAATATTTGCTGAGCCTGGTTCCCTAGAGTAAAAAAACAAACAAAAAAGTGAAGTAGGCCTTCTTCTCATTTCTTACTTTCCACCCTAAGGCATTTTGGGAAGGTAGAAAGAACCCTGGGCTTGGTTTTTGAATTCTAGCTTAGTCAATTTAGTACTAACTTTGTTATCTAGGGTAACCTTTGGGTCAGAGCCTTACTTCTAGGCTTCTTAATTTTTTTGTGTGTGTCATGGACCCCATTTGTCCATGTGGTGAAGCCAAGAATATGTGTTTTAAAATAATTTTTTTAAATGTTAAATTCCATTTTTTTGTTGTTGTTGTTCACTTCTTTCATTTGTGCTCGATTCTTTGTGACCTCATTTGAGGTTTTCTTGGCAAAGATACTGGTGTGTTTTTCTATTTCCTTCTCCAGCTGATTTTATAGATGAGGAAACTGAGGCAAACAGGGTTAAGTGACTTGCCCAGGGTCACACAGTTAGTAGATATCTGAGGCCAGATTTGAACTCAGATCTTCCTGACTCCAGGCCAGGCGCTGTATCCACTGTGCCACCAGCTGCCCATAAATTTCATTTAGTGATCAGTAAAAACAAAAATGTAATTCCTTCCTCCACATCCCAGTTCATAGACCCCTGAAATTTATCCATGGGTCCCTTGAGGGTTTGTGGACTCCTGTTTAAGAATCCCTGCCTTACAGCTAGAAGCAAACATAGAGTTCATCTAGACCACCCTTTTCATTTTACAGGTCAGGAAACTGAGGTCCAATGAGGTGAACACCTTACCTAAGGTGGTATAGGTAGGAAATCTTCAGTAAGTGTCTGAGCCCAGGGTTTAAATCCAAGTCCTGATCTAAATTTAGCACACTTACCACTGTATCACATTACTTTTCTTTATCTGACCCTGGCCTCCTAACTGATACCCCATCTCCCAACTGTGGACATCTTCACTGGCCCTCTCCCATAACTGGAATTCTCTCCTTCATCCTCTGTCTCCCAGCTTCCTGACTTCCTTCAAGTCTCAGCTAAAATCCCACCTTTTACAGGAAGCCTTTCCTCATGCTGCTTAATTCCAGTCCCTTCCCTCTGTTATTATTTCTCATTTATCCTATCTCTCTTGTATGTACAGCTGTTTTCATGTTGTCTCTACCATTAGACTGAGTGCCTCGAGAACAGAGACTGTCTTTTGTGGAAGAACCCAAATCAGTCCATCAGCATATGTTTGTTGAGTTCTCATGGACTTGTCTGGGCTCAACTAGCTTGGTAGTGTCTGAGGTGGGATCTGAGCCCAATTCTTCAGCTCTGCTCTCTTCTCCCTACAATATGCTACTTCTAAGGTAGAAATTCCCAAGCAGTAGCAATCATTGATGGTTTCATAAAGGGTCTAGGAGGCCTTGAAAGATGGGGAAAATTCGCATAGGCAGAACAAGGGTAGAGCATTTCTGGAAAGGGAAAAAAAAAGTTTAGGTGCCATGGTTTCACAGAACGATGACTATCCCAGTCTGAATAGAATAGAAAGCTTATAGTAGATAGTCAAGTTGGGCCAAAACATGGATTTCAGTTCAATTCAACAATTGTTAAGTGGGAATCTTTGAATGTCACTTTAAAGAGTTTGGACTGTATCCTATAGGAAATTGGCAGTGATTGAAGTCTTTTGAACAGGACAGCCGTTGGATCTGAGATGAGCTTCTTGTATTAGATTAATTTGACCGTAACGTTGGAGGAGAGATAGGATGGGGTAGAGTTTGCTGCTGGAGCAGTCAAATAGGAAGCGTCCAGCAGAGTCTCTTCTAGGAATAGCCCTGGTGCCATATTCAATCTGTCTGTGTTGGCAGCTTCTCTTCTAGAAACCTGAATCCCTTTTGCATCTCTGGGGCAAATGGCTGTCCATCCTCCTTAAGATGTCTTGGAGACATCTGTGGACAAGGGCCTTGAGATTTCTTGAGGCAACCCATCCTACTTTTGGACAGCTCAAATAGTGAGCAAGGCCATCTGCCCTCATGTAACTTCCACCCAACGGTCCTGGCTTCTGAACAGTCTAAAAGAAGTCTTAAAGAACAGGAAAGGGCAGGATAAAAAAAAAAATTCTGTGCTCTAATCTGGCAAAATGAAGATGAAGCAGAAAAGAGAAAATAATGGACTGAAATGTTTTTTGAAGATTCTTACAACAGAACATGATTTCTGTGTGTAAGTATGGCTGTGTGCTTTTTACACGATATACAGATGAAGATTGTTCTTTGGTTTCTCCTAACACCATTTTCCTGTTTTCCCAGGTGACTGTTTGTGACTCTGCCTCCTAGATTTGTCTGTCATCAGCTAAAAAACATTTGCTCAAGTGGAACTCTTTCCAACTCTCCATCCATCTCTCCCTCTCCCTCTCCCTCTCTCCCTCTCTCTCTCTCCCTCTCCCTCTCTCTCTCTCCTCTCAGTAATGCTTGCTATTATTCCTCTCACTGAAAAGCAAATGCCTCTGAAGTCACTTTTGTTTGTATCTCTTGCTTGAAGTCATGAAGCAAAATTAGCATCTTACTCCTTTTGGGGTTGCAGTTATTTCTAGAAAAATGTCATGTTGGAAAGGTGCATTGCATCATGGGCCTTGTCCTTCAAAAGCCTCCTTCTGCCATGGTTTAGGTACCATTGCCTGGTGCTATAAAACTAGGCACTTAAAAAATGGAAGGAGGGGAACTGTTTGAGTGATCCACCACTGATTCTTTTGCTCAGTCATTCCTTTTTCTAGACTGCCAGTGACATTGATGGAAACAAGATGGTGTCTCCTCCCTTTTTCCCTTCCATAAGAAACATAGACTGGGAAAAAAAAAAACCTTAGAAAATTATTGAGATAATTTCTCTGCCTTCATCTAAGACTGCATGTACTTCTTCTAGATAGATACCTATTTTTCTTTCAGCAGAGAAGGGGAATTCACAACTTTATTTGATAATGTAAACACATTTAGAATGGAACATTTTAAACTAAGTTTGGAGAAAAGTGGTTGACTAGAAGGTTTTTACTGTTAAAATTAATTTTCTAAATGATTTGAACTTAAAACCCGTTGTTCAAAGTGTCTAGGAATTCCTGTACCAAAAGTCATGCAGCCTGGGTCCTGCTCTTCCAGTTGCTATCAGCGCTCCTCTTCTCCAATTCCTTTGTGTATGTCTTGTCTTGTCTTGTCTGCTCTGTGTACATGTTGTCCCCCCCCCCCCCATAGAACTGAAGCTCCTTGAGGACAGGGGTTATTTCATTCTTGTCCTTGGATTTTTGACGTCCAGTCCAGTGCCTACTGTGTAGAAGGTGCTTTCAGTTGTTCAGTCATTTTTAGCTGTGTCTGATTCTTCAAGACCCCGTTTGGGGTTTTCTTGGCATAGATCCTGGCGTGGTTTACCATTTCCTTCTCCAGCTCATTTTCTGGATGAGGAAACTGAGGCAAACAGCCTTAAGTGACTTGCCCAGGGTCACATAACTAGGAAGTGTCTGAGACTTTTTGAACTCGGGTGTTCCTGGCTCAGCACTTATTCACTATGCCACCTAGCTGCCTAGGTGCTAAGATGCTTAGTGCTACTTCATCACAATATAAACTATCATTTTATTTAAGTCCTTCCTTCATGAAAGGGACTCAATGACTATAATGCACATGGGGGGTACACATTTTGATTTAGTGTATTGATCAATCCTGATAGCTACTGAATCTTCTGAGCAGACTCAACTAAGCTGTGGTGACTTGGCCTGTTCAACACTTTCCATTTTTCTAGAGTCTGCCATAGTAACAATACCCTCTTCTGAATTTTGAGGACATTTAGCTGACTTTCATTATGAAGCACACTGACTTCTCTTTCATGATTGGAATAATCAGACTTTGCTTGGAAATGTTACTAGTCTATGGAGAAATACTTATTTATGATGATCCCAGGGATTAGATTATTGGCTATGTATTAATTAGGTCATAGCTGTGGAGCTGGAAGTCAGCCCAGAAGTGTCCAATCCTCTCATTTGACACATGAGGAAACTGAGACCTGAAAGTTTAAGTGACTTGCCTAGGGTCACCCAGGTAGTGAGTATTTAACCTAAGTCTTGTGATTCCATAGCCATGTAACAGGCTCTGTCAGATGATAGATGGGTAGTGACTTTGTGAGAAGCATAATTTAATACCTATAAAATCAAAATACTATTATGTTCCCCTTTTGGGGACAGTAGTAAGTTAGACTGCTGTCAGTGCTTAGCACAGTGCCTGGCACACAGTAAGCACTTAATAAATGCTTTTTTGATTGACCAACTATCCTGAGATATAAAAACCCTTGCTCTGATTGGCTAACCCTTTGAGAAAAATATAATTCCAAATGTTCAGATCTAATTAAGTCACTCTTCAGCTTCTATAAAGTGGCATCTCCAGTGCCAAAATGCTGCCACTTACCCTTTTGCCTCATTTCAGTTGTGGAGATATGATGCATCACATGGTCTGCCATGAGTAAAAGTTAATGTCCATGAGCCAAACTTTTGTCTGTTGCAACGATCAGGGATGTTTATTCTTTGCCTGATTGTTCATTAAATCACTAACCCTGAAGCATTTTAGTGTTTCTTGCCATACGGGTCATCCACATTCATGAATAGGTTGATGACTTTAGCCATGCTGACTCCCCATGGCTCTATGCCTGGATAAACTCCCGCAATAGGCTTTGTAGAAGTTCCCAAGAAAATAAGGTGTGGTCATCCTTACTCTCTTCCCACACCTCCAAATAAAGGATGATACTTGGCCTGTGGATTTGCTAGGCTGTTGGACTGTATATGGTTGGTGTCTTTTCACTAGAAAGAACTATAGGTATTCCATTGATAGATGGTCATTGCTGTTGACCACCAAGACCCACCCTCTGATAAAACTTTAGTTTGATCACTAGCCCTTTGAAAGTCAAGGGATGTTGAAAGTTGTATCCCTGGACTGCATAGATGAGTCAAGTTAAGTGGAGGGAATGCTTGCTCAGATGGGAACCTTTCCTTCTATCAAACTCCTATTCATTTTCGTAGGACCCAAGTTCAAAGGCTCACTGCCACTACCTTTGTGATTTTAGGCTCTTAACCTCTCAGGGCCTCAGTTTCCTCATTTACAAAATAAGGGGGTTGGATGAGATGACTCCAAGGTCCCTCCCAGCTCTAAAGCTATGATCCCATGATGTTTCCTTTTTGCAAATTGCTCACTTATTTCTTTCCCAGTTAACATTAAGCTCCTAGACTATACTAAAACACAATACTGTTTTGCTTATGAATGAATCTTCTTTCTTTTGTTGACTTTGATTCATTACATTGACGTGATTCATTACACATTCCCCTCATTTAAATCTAATAAGAAATCATTGGTCAATGAAATCTTTAGTCTAGATTTGTGATTTGATCTTTGTAAGGAACTTCCAGTATGGAAACTCCCTCTAGCAATGCAGATTGGCAACCCTACTGCACCTTGCAGTCTTTGAGTCTGGGTCACTGACAATGTAACTGATTAGACCACAGTCACACAGCCAATATGTGTTAAACTTAGGACTTGACCTCGGGTCCACTTGTCGACAAGAATAGCTTGCTATCAACCGTATTATACTACCTAAACAGACAAAAAAAATTGGCCTTTCTGCATTTGAGCAAATGATGCTCCTTAAGAGAAAGATGTGGGCACGTTTTGCCACCTGTTATTGGGTTAGTTTTAGTTACTGGTAGAGTTGGAGCTAAGATATGAATGGCAGCATAAACAAGTGGTTTGTACTAAAAATGGCATACAATAAGCTCTTAAATTATGCTTGTTGACTGACTAGGGGTACTAGTTAACTGATTTGCTCAGGGCCACACATTCAGTACATGTCAGAGTTGTCTGGAATCCAGTTCTTTCTGATGGTAACTAGTTTCTAGCTGTTATACCATGTTGCCTCTCATTTCATGGATAGGAAACCAAAGCTCAAAGCTCGGTGACTTGCTCAGGGTCATCAACCTTGGTAAATATGGGACTATATCCAGTGCTTTGGACTTAAGAATTTCAGCAATGTTCTCACTAACATGCTCGCTAGCCATGCTCCATCTTGAGCTGTACCAAGGCGTAATATCATGGTTTTACATGATGAATAATTCATCCTTTTCAATGTATGGAAACCTGTTCCCAACTAGACCATGACATACTTTCATGGGGAGCGCACAGAGAGTGACTATGTAAAGTAATTTGACCTTGATTCCTTTTACACCAAATTAAACACCTTCAACTACCGTCAAGAAGACCCATTGACTTATTCTTAATTGAAACTCTTGTCTGACATTGAGAAATGGGCTGCCTTGGAGCACTATGCTGGAGCAGGCCATTTAATCAGCCACGATAACTCCCTTAACAGAGTGTTAGGTTTTTTGCACTAAAAATGCCCAGGAAAAATGAAAATGTGGAAGATATACAAGCAGCTATTGCTTTTCAGTTGTCTGCTTTCATTTTCCTTCCATTAATTAGAAATCTCCCTGGAGGGTCTGATTTAGAATTGGCTTCAAGGTCACTCTGCCTCCTTCAGATTGAAAAATCATTCCATCAGCTCTGCTTTCTCCTGGGTTATTCATTAGGATAATATCTCCACTGGAATTTAATAAAATATTTAGAGCCTATCCCATATCAGGCCAACATTTTGCAGCTAGTAATGCCTTTGACACTGACTTTGTGATATGCTTCAATCCTCACATGTCCCCCACGAGTGATTACTGAAACCCTTGAGTGATTACTGAATTTAGATAATTTGGAGAAGCTAAACTAAGGCTTAAATTTTTCCGGTTTTAGTTTGTCAGTAAGCATATATTAAGTGTCTTCTGTGTGCCAGGCATGATGTGATAGGCAGTGGGGTTACAAAGATAAAAATGAAGGCAATCCCTCCCTACGAGGAGTTTTCATCCTACTGAGGGCAATATGTTTGCATATGCGTGCATGTAATTATATATGTAAAATATGTGAATGTATAAAGAAGATAAATAGAAGGTAGTTTGGGGGAGATCAGGAAAAGTCTCATGAAGAAGGTGATGCTTATGTCTCAAAAAATCATGCCCTTGAAGGCCCTGAATACATTGTTTTCCTAACACTCCTCCTTCTTCTTTCTGCATACTTTAACAAAAGAAAATTATTGCAATACAAAATAAACCAAAAGCAATGATTAGCATGCTTAACTCTGTAAATTGACAATTTGCCGAATTTCCCCTCTTTTGGCGGTTTTTTTTGGTGGGAGGGAAAATGGAGAATAATATTTCATCGCTAGCTGCCCCACCTTACTGCCTGCATCTATCTCCTCGGGTCCCTTGCCTCTCCTCTCCCCTCCCTCTCTTTTGCCCCCTACCTTCACTTCCCCTTCCTGCAGTGATTTCCCGACGCTGAAAACAACAAAAAAAAATAGCTCATCCTCATTGAAAAAAATTCAAGTCTCTTGTAGCTGAAAAGTGAAAAATGATCTTGAGTCTTGGTGACTTGATTTAAGACAGGTGGCCTTTTGGGCAGAATCCACCTGGTACTCTTCAGAACTGCTTATGTGTCCTAATGATGGAGGCAGCTGGTGGTACAGTGGATGGAACTCTGGGCCTGGGATGAGGAAGAACTAATTTCAAATATGGCTTCAGCCATTTGCTATGTGTGTGACTCTGGGCAAGTCAATCTCTGCCTCAGTTACCTCAGCTGTAAAATGGATTAATAATAGCACCTCCCTTGAAGGGGTTGTTGTGAGGATCTAATGAGATAATATTTGTAAAAGCACTTAACACAGTGCCTGGTATGTAGTAGGTGCTAAATAAATGCTTATTCCCTTCTCCCCTAACTAATTTCTGAAGTCAGTACCCCAGGTAATGGTTTCATGGTCTTTTTTTGTTTGTTTCTTTCAGTTTTATGTGCTGAGAGAGTGGGCCAGATGACTAAAACATACAATGACATAGATGCCGTGACACGTCTTCTTGAGGAGGTAAGCTTGTCTGGGGACCTGGTTTGGGACTGTTTGTCATGAAAACATTGTTTATTATGTAAAATTCTGCATGAAGGGAGGGGAGCATTTGTTGTTGCTACTATTATTGTGGGTGTTTCTTGCCGCCTAGTAAAATGAGATAGAAGTAGAGATCTCCTGGGACACAAATTCTGAGCCCTTTTTTTTTTTTTAAAGATATCAGTTATAAAGGCACTTTTGGAACACTGTATGTATGTGTGAGTGTTTTTCTCCGTGTTTGAGAGGCAGAGTGAGCAGAAGAGGGAAGGATCAGATTGAGGGTCAGCTAGTAGTAATTAGTAATCCTTCCTGTGCTCTCTTTCTGTCACGCTTACACACATACACACTCTTACACTCTCACCCTCTACGTGCAGCAATTACTTTCTGAATTGACTGGAGGCTCTCCAAGGCAGCTTTGGAGAGGCAGCCCCAGGGCATTGGGAAGAGGGCTAGACTTGCTAAGGAAGACCTGGATTTCAGTCTACTTGCCAGCTGGGTAGTTATGGACAAGGCAGATCACTTAACCTTTCTGAGCCTCAGTTTCCTCATCTATAAAGTGGGGATGATGCTGGCACACCTCACGACTTGACATAGTTTTTGGAGGAAAGTGCTTTGTCAATTTTGTAGTACTCTGTGTGTTTCCCACTCCGGTGGGATTCATCACTTTGCTCAGCTATAGCAACTTAAAATAAAAGCAACTGCAGGAAACTGTAAATTATAGGCTAATAATGTAGCATTTCATGTGTTTCTCAGAATTAAAAATACCTCTTCCCCTTTTTCATAATATCCTATTGTCTCATTTGCATTATAATTTAATACACAAATAATTTCCTGGAAGATCTGTCTCCTCCCCCTTCATTTATTTATTTATTTATTTTTGAAGAAATGAGTACTAATCATGTTAGGTAGTTGTAAGAAAGAGGAAAAATTCCTTTTTCTTGTACTTCTTTCTCACTTTCCCCCATATTTTATTAGGGAAGGTCAAAGCAGCTTTTTTTTTTTATCTCAGTAGAACTTAAGAGACTATAATGCAACTTTTCTTAGGGATTTATTTCTCATCAGGCTTAGGTCCCCTTCCCCTTTTCAAATTAGATATAAACATTTTTATCATTCATTTAATCTCTATTTACAGGTGTTAGAAAGAGGGCTTACTGCAGCTGAGAGCTCAGACCAAAGGCCACACCATTCCCTTTGGGAATGGGCACTTTGGTTTGCTGTCTGAGCCCTCACACGAACATTTCCTCTTCTAAAAAACTCTTTGCCTCTACTTCCCCATTTCTTTTTGCCATTTCTCTTGGATTGGAGAAGCCATGATTTTTTTTTCCTTCCTGATACAATTTTATTGCTCTGGCTGAGCTAGGATGTATAGCCTTAAACTCATTATCATCAATGGACTGTATTTATTCTTTAAATTAAAGAGAGGAGACCTTAAGGAACTTACATTTTAAGGCAAATATGTTGATACAGTAGAATGTACTATACCTCAGAGAGGTCAGGGATTTTTTTGTGTTTATATCCCCCACACTTGACCCATAGTAGGTGACAGATCTGCCACTAAATGGGTCTAATGGATCCTGGGTAAGCTGGTGAATTCTGTTGATGCTATTTCCTCATCAAATCAATCAATAAGTATTTACTAAGGACCTACTATGTGCGGTCACTGTGCTATGTGCTGGGGATACTCACGTACAGAAAAGGTGCTTCCCATTTCACTCATTAGAGGAACCAGTGAGACCATCCATATGCATCTACTTTGTGCTGTTTTTATGTCACAACCCTATCATGCCAAATTCCCAGTAGGGTAGAAATGTTTGATGTGTTGCTGCCTTGAAGTTGATCTAGGAGGTGCACATCCGCCTCAGGAAATGGAATTCTGCACCTTAGGTATTCACCAAAGGTTAGCCAGTGCTGGCCCCTTAAATGATACTCAAATGGTTGGTAGGCTAATGGATTGGCCGGAGCTTGAATTCACTCACAGATTCAATTTGGATAGTATTACTAAGTACAAGATGCCCAGAGGTCTAGACTCTGAAAAGCAACATCAGAAGCAGATGAAGAAACATTTCAGTCAAGGGTCCTTTGTGATAAATAATGCAACCAATAAAGATAAACCTATCAAGACAGGCGAGATACAGATGTGCTTGGATTGTAAGAAAAAGTCATCCGAGGAGAAGACATCGCTTCAGGTGGCCCCCGTTTTTTGTGACCAAGGACAGAGAGTGATGGATCATTAAACCTTTGTGCCACATAGACTAAGGAAGCAGAGTTCCCAGGAGCTTTGTCAATTTAACTCTCCTAGTTTATTGCCTCCTAACTTCTAAGGCCCCCACACCTCTTTTCTGTGTTTACTGCATATGTACCGATTTATGTATCTGTTGTCTCTGCCATTAGAATGTAAGAGCCTTGAGGGCAAGGACTGCTTTGCATTTTGTTGTTTCCCTGATATATTATAAGGATTTAATAAATGATTGTTGAATGATTGATTCTACTGAGTCCAGCCTTTAGAACCCACATTGTTTCTAGAATGCAGATGTGATTTGTGGGGCCTGAATTCCCTTCTGTAATGGTATCCGTCAACTGGACATTAGTATCCAGGAGCTGCTTGATTTAATGGTAGCCTGGTGACTTTATAAAATTAAATATATTCCTTTGCATTCTCTTGGGCTCCAAATGGCCACGAGAACCTCAGAAATGTAATAGTATATTCTTAACAATTTTTGTTTGAACTGATATTGTAGCCTAATCATTTATTGGAAATTGAGATTTTTATGTTCTCCTCATTTTAAACATTTCCTGAAATTCATAAAGTCTAATGACTTGCAGTTGAAAAAAAAATTCTTAGGTTCCCTGTAGACATTTCAGTTCCAAAGAATAAAGAATATAGTCAGAACTGTATAGAAAAAAATCTTAGTATAACATGCTCCTTGTATCCTTATTATCAGAGCTTGGCTCTCTTACTGGAACATTTTGGATTTGTTCGAGGAAAAAAAAGGGGGTGAAAGGTGTCACCCCCATAAAAGTTATTAACAGAAATCTAATCCTTAGGAACAAAAATAGATTTTCCAATTGATCTCAAGACCTCCCTTTCATTTTTTATGCCTCAGGTAGACAGATAGATGACAGCTTTTCTGTATTATGTGTAGGGATCTATTTGAGGGGTATTAAATAATAGAAATGAACAGTGAATAATCAGTTACTATTTTAATATAGGATTTTCCCCCCTGTGCTTTCACAAAAATCTATTCGGGGGTGGGAGGAGGGAAGGACTTTGGGAGGATTCAGTGCTGGTGACTCAGTGAGGGGAAGGGTGTTGCATCACCTCTCTTTCCCTTTTGTCTCTGACAGAAAGAGCGGGATTTAGAGTTAGCTGCTCGGATTGGCCAGTCGCTGTTGAAGAAGAACAAAACTCTAACGGAGAGGAATGAGCTGCTTGAGGAACAAGTAGATCATATCCGGGAAGAGGTAAGACCATCAGGAATGGAAGGCTCCAGATACATGGCTGGATATTATGATGCTATGGTAGAATGGAAGCTGCTCGAGGGCAGAGACTTCCTCACCTTTGCATTCTATACAGTGCTTAAGAAGAATTGCAGTAGCTCAAAAGAAACATGGGATTTGCAAATTTAGAGACATCTCCACTCCAAGTGTTCACGTGGATTATTTGTGCACAACCTGTGGTAGAACCCTCTGAGCTCGTGTTGGTCTGATGAGCCGCAGTTGGACACACTATACCTTGACCCCAACATAGTGATGCTATTTTGGTCCTCATTGAGAACAAAGGACAACAGCCAACCAACCGACAGCACCTAAGGAAATGCCTAGGAAAAGTCCCATATGTTATAGTCCAATATTATAATACAACATAATCACCTTGAGGTCATAGACCTTCTCAGCTTTGCATGTATATCTACAGCACCTCTTAGGCAAATATCTAGTACACAGTAGTCACTTAATGAGTGCTTATAGATGGCTTGATTAGCCAGTGGTGTATTTTCAACCCTGCCCACACTCTCATGTGATCACATTATTGAATTTGCCCTCCTTCTTTCCACTGGGCTGGAAATAGCGATCATATTTTGCATAATTACAACTTCAGATGCTGTGAATTCAAACACATCAGCCACTTCAAGAATTACTTATTCACACTAATTAGGACCTAACTGTATGTCAAAATCTCCTATTGCCCTTTTATGCCCCTTCCCAATCTTATTAACATAAGCAAAAATAAACTCAGGTGAAAGGCACTTTGGTGTTTCTTAAATAAGATCATCTTTCTCTCCATGAAATTAGTCATTTCTTAAAATAGAGATGAGGAGGCATTTGTGGCTTGTCTGTACCCCTGATGAAGGCCTTTCCTGCTCCCCCCAGCCATTAGAACCTTCCTCTTAGAGGCTACCTTACATTTACTGTGTATCTATCTTGAATATATCTACAGTTATCCCTTTCACATTGCAACTTTCCCCATTGTGGTTTCTGTATATCGTGGGTTGGCATAAGAAATTAAATGGGAATTTTTGGGAATTTTTGCGGAAGCCACAGATGACATGGAAGGCCAGCAGATGACAAAGAAAAAGTTTAGAAACTCAGAAATGCATAAAATATATGTATAGTATTGTGTAATATTAACATGTTTTATCTTTTAATACCAGAATAATTCAGACTTCTTCTCTGATACTAAAGGAGGGCCAAAAATTTTGCATGGATTTTCCAGATCACAGGGACGCTGCATTCCTAACCCCCATTATGTGGAAGAGATACCTATACTTATATCATAGCTTCTGCCATTGGAATGGAAGCTTCTTGAGGGCAGGGACTGTTTCTGCTTTTTCTGTGTGTCCCAATGCTTATTATAGGGAGGAGCACATATTAAGTAGTGGGTCAGTTGTATGGAGATAAGACTATTGGTTTCAACCAATGTTTAATGACTACTGGGGAGGTTTGGGATAGTATGGGGAATTTGAGTATCTTTGGGATCTGCGCCTCTCCTGCAAACTGAGTGAAACCTGTCGCACTGCTGTCTATTCAGGTGTCTCAATTGCGTCATGAATTGTCCATGAAGGATGAACTGCTTCAGTTCTACACCAGTGCTGCTGAAGAGAGTGAGCCTGAGTCTGTCTGCTCAACACCGTAAGTCAGCATCCTGGCTCTGAAACACAAAGCCGACAGTTTACCTTTGATACTTTGAGGGGAGCAGGGGGTGAAATCAAATACATTAATAAAAGGGCTATTTCGGAGTGAGGGATTAATGGTGGTCGCTTGGTCTGAACATCTAGTCACAGAATCTAGGTTTAAATGCTATACCTGCTGAGCCCCTCTCTCTGGGCCTCAGTTTCCTTATCTGTAAGATGAGGGGGCTGGACTGGATAATCTGTGAAAGCCCTATTTATGATTTTGTGCTTGGACTGATTTGATATTAGGGCTGGGGGATATAGAATTAAGGCTATACAATAGATGTTTGTTTCTTTTCTCTAGGATATAGAGTATTTTTAAGTAGAAATTTAAAATATGGATTTGGACTTTTGTACTAGAACTTGGAAACTTTAAGTGGGGAAAATGTCTACCACTGCGGATAAGCTCCTGTTCCTCAACTTAGAGTCTTAGAGAGCATTTTGAGACGTTAATGGACATGTTGATGGTCACACAGCCAATAGGTGTCTCATGGATGTCAAAGCCAGCTCTTTATTCAATGCACAATTCCATGTTTCCTCTCCAACGTGGAGTAGTCCTTGAAAATAAAATGAGCAAACCTAGCCCAGGAGTGAATGGCACCTGGGGCTAAATAGTTAGATTCTAGAAATGGCCATGTTGTGAGGCAGCATAAAGATGTCATGGTTATCCCTCAGGACCACAGTCGGATTTCTCATTTGTCCACCTGATCTCTTGGCATCCAAGCTCTTGATAACTGCTGAGCTACTTGCTTCAGGTTGTGGGAGTCTCAGGGCATTAGCTATATTGGTGAAGCCCAGTTCAATTATACTTAGAGGAAGGAGGGAGGCTTAAGTATTTACAAACCTGTAAGTAAAGATTGTATTGATTTATGAGGAATAAAGGAATGGTTATTTTTATACCTGAAGATTTCTTGAGATAATATTTGTAAAGGCACAGTGCCTGGTAGGTAGTAGATTCTTAATAAATGCTTGTCCCCTTTAGCTTTTCATTGGTAGAACCTTCCTTTGCTGTTTGCTAAGATAGTGGAAAGAAATGTAGGTGGACAGCAAATTAACACCACCCCCCTTTTCCCAATAACTTGTCATGATTTCATCTTCAAATAAATTTTGGCTGCTATCTTTTGTATCACTACTTCCCTACCTCACCATCACAGAACCATCTCCCCTAACAAAGAATAAAAAAGAGAGGGAAAAACAGTTCAGCAAAATTAGCAATATGTTTCTTTTTTTCCCTTATTGTGTATTTAAATTTCAGCAATAAAAAAAGTAAAAAATAAAAATAAAAACAAGAAAAAAAACTAGGCAATATCTCCCAGAAAAAAACCTGGCATATTAACTGTTGCACACCTCTGGTCCCCCACCTTGGCAAAGAAGTTAGGGGAGGTACCTTCTTCTGTTACTTACTTGAGGCCAAGGTTAGTCTTGGTCTACAGTTGGTCTATGATGAAGCTTCATTGTTTTGTGGTTATATTCATTATGTAGATTGTTTTCCTGATTTTGCTTTCTTTATTTGGAATCAGTTTGTGTAAGTCTTCCATGCTTCTCTGTAGTCATCATTTTCACTGACTATCACAGTGCAGTGACATTCCATTATTTCTTTTTTTCTAACCAGGTTGAAGAGAAATGAATCTTCATCCTCCGTCCAGAATTATTTTCATCTGGATTCTCTTCAAAAGAAACTAAAAGACCTTGAAGAAGAGAATGTTGTACTTAGATCAGAGGTGAAGTCTTCCCTCCCCTTATCTCTTTTTGAAAAGGCTCTACTTTCCTTATCTTGGGAGAGCAAATACTGTACATAGCCACTAAACCAGATCTCAGAAAGTCATCTAAATATGACTAAGGATAATTAGTCACCTTAAATACGTCACTAATAATGTCATCTGTTATTTGTCTGGTCTGTTAATCCCAGAATCATTGTAGTGTGGAGGTGCCCCCAGGTTCTTGAAAGCTGTGTTGATAGACCACAAATTCTTGCCAATCCTGTGTAACCAGAAAGGCTCTGAGTTGTAACTGAGTGATAGACTAGGCCATGTGATTTTTGTTCAGGGAGCAACCTTGCTAATAATCCCTGACACCTCTTACAGGAAGCCTTTCCTGATCCCCTGATTTGTTATGACAATCTCCTTCCTCAGATTCCCTTGTGTATATGGTACCCCTCCCTCCCATCCCAACCAGTAGAAAGTAGGTTCCTTGGTGGTATGGACTGTGGGAGTGATTTTTTTTTTTTTAAATTTTTGTCTTCACATCCCCAGTGCCTAATATGGTACTTTGCTTTTTTTTTTTCCTAATGAGAGAGCCCAGTGAAGAAATGACTTCTTCATTGGCAGTTATTTTGCAGTTTATAATCTTAGTGTTTCTTAGGGGTACCGAGAGATTGAGTGATTTTCCGAGGTTCACACAGACAGTATGTATTAGAAAAGGGTCTTAGACCCAAGTCTTCTTGAGTAAGAGGCTGGCTCTTCTATCTACTATGGCAGGATGCCATCCACATGTGTACTTCACACATAGTAGCTGTTTACTAAATGCTGATTGGATTGTGCTATTTGATGTTTTACAATGTATAAGGCACTTTCCACCCATTATCTCTTTTGATACTTAAAACAACCTTGTAAGACAGCAAAAGCAGGTATTGTTATCTCTATTTTATAGATAAAAAATCTGAGGTTGAGAGGTTGAGACAGTTTGCTAGGGTTACCCAGGTAAGTTCAGAGAGACTCATCACCACAAGGTTGCTACCAGGTGATGAGTTTTTCCACCCACAGAAACTAATGAAGTTGGACCCCATGCGAAAGTACAGGAGGGTTGTGATATGCACCTCTGGGCAATCAGTTGGTGAAGTACTTATTAAGAGCCTACTAGGTGCCAGGTACTCAGCTAGGATTTTTGGATATGAGTACAAAGAAGGAAATTGATCCCTACTCACAATGAGGGAGGCAAGAAGTCCATACAAAATTATGTACAACATAAATATGAAATCAATTTACATACACATACCAATATAGATATACAAAATGGTGCCCATATAAAAAAATCATCCTATGAAATATTAATAAAAAACAAATCACATGCAATTCCAGGAGAGAGTAACTACAATAGGTTCTGGCATGAGTCATAAACTCAAGGTCACTTTCCTCATCAACTGGTAGAAAGCATATTCATTTCTTAGTGGAGGGAAAGGCCAGTTCTACAAACATTCTTCTATTACCTCTTAGATGTTTGGCATAAAAACAAGCAAAAATGAATCTTTTAAAAATACCAACTTTTATCAAATTTTAAGGAGTTTGGAATTTAATAGGAGAGAGAAATACAAATGATTATAACACATAAGTCAAGTTAACATGGATTTATTGAGCAATTACTCTGCTAAATGCTGTGAATCTAAGCAGAAAGGGACCATGGCTATTCTCACAAAGCTCATGTGCTAATGGGGGAAGGCCATAAAAGGGAGCTGAAAAGTAGAGGTGAGAGGAGGAAGGAGGAAAGGATAGACAAAGAGTGGAGAAAGTCCTGTGGAGATGAATCAATAGTACACCTGGAGAGGAATGAATAATGTAATATGACAGCTACAGAGCACTATAATATAATTTTATACATTATGTTATCATATTGTAGTATGACAAGTACAGAGCACTATGATGATATGTAATATAACATAATACGAAGTATATTACTGTGATATTTTAATATATACTATAATATGAGAAATATGCTGTGATGATGATATAATGTAACATAATATATAACATTACTAGACTTTTAATATATACTATATTATAATATGACAAGAAGAGAGCAGTAACAAAACAAAGTATAGTGGAAAAGATTGTGGCCAAAGCCATTAGGGCAAGTTCAGTGGTGGCTTTTCCCTCCTAATGTTTGAGGAGAAATGGCTAGAATTGAGTGCAGATTTCATGTTGATCATGTCACCAAGAATTTTCAATCTAGCCTGCCAGTCAGTAAGCATTCATAAACACCTACTATGCGCCAGCCACCATTGGGTGCCAGAGAGGCAAAAACAAAAAGGAAATAGTCCCTGCCCTCAAGGAGAAGTGTCATGAGACATAATTTCTCCTGCCTATAGATTTTTACAGATCTGAATTGTGTCTAATTTCAATAAATGTACGTATGTGAGATGAGACTGTCTAACTAGGTTATCTCTCCCATTCCCTTGGTACATTGTAATAAGCAGCTCTACCACTTAATAGGTATATGACCTTGAGCGAGTTGCTCATTGCTCTCCTGACCTCAGTCCCCTCATCTCTAAGTGAAGCTGGATGGATTGGATGACCTCAAAGCTTCCTTTTAACTTCTATCCTTTTCATCATTGTGTTGACTCCTTGTGGTACAATTTCATTATCTGTTCTGTATTTAGTAAAAGTGCCTTTGTGATGCATTCACCTTTGGTAGGGGAAAGAGAGGGACTTTGCTGGCTCTTTAATGGAGAGGGATCCATAGGTAGAGACGTGCTAAAGATGGCAGCCAGAGGTTTGCTCAAACAGCCCCCCAGACTACATAAGAGTGAGCAGCTAAGTCGTCATAACCATGGGATATGTGATTCCATTTTGTGCAGGCCTGTCAACTGAAGACCGAAACAATCACTTACGAGGAAAAGGAGCAACAACTTGTTAATGATTGTGTCAAAGAGCTGAGTATGTATTTTTCTCCACCCTATCCCTTCCCCCTTGGCATCCACCACCACCCTATTCAGTGACATACTTAATACATCAAACCAGACATTTTCCCTTTGCATCTCCTCGTTGCCTTCTGCTTCCATTGGTAAAGCACATTGTTATTTGCCCATTTCCTTGGAGAATAGTCTTAAAAAATAATAAGAAAGGAAGTCTGTTAATTTCCTTGTTTCTGATAATTACTTATGGAGAATTTGTGAGAGGTGAATGAGTGAGTATATGTTAACTGATCAGTTCTACTGTCCTTTATTTCTCTCTTATTTAATTACAGTCTCGTCTTTCTTCTAGAAACTTTGAGTGGTCACATGGAATAAGGGTACAATAAGTTGCAAAGGGACCTCCCTACAAAAATGTGTGAAAACTGTCCTTACAAGCGATTTACTTTGGAACATGTCAGACCTTTTACCCTTGAAAAACAAATATGACATTAACTTCTATTTTCACAAGTTTCCACAATTAGATAAGAAAGTTAGCAGAGCGTGTAGATTAGCAATATACTAAATGAATGTGTAAAAGGCCCTACCCATGTCTGATGACTAGAAAGCATGGCTTTTTATATAGATTTTAAAGACCCCTGGGAAATTTCTTAGTCCTCATTAGATGTAATAATAATAAAGATGATAATGATAATCATAATAGCTACCATTACCAGGCACTCTGCTAAGTGCTTTACACATATCTCATTTGATTCTTATAACCATCCTGACAGTAAGTGCTATTATGCTCCCCATTTTATGGTTGAGGAAACTGAGGCAAACAAGGTTAAACAATTTGCCCAGAGTCACATGGCTAGTAAGTTTACCTTCTTCTTGTCTTCCTCCTTTTATTCTTTCTCTTCCTTCTTTTCTTTCTCTCTTCTTCCTCCTTCTCCCTTCTTATTACATTGTGGTTTCAAAGTGAATTTAAAAAGTAGGGCCTTTTAATGAATGTGGTTCCTCTTGAGGGTCCCATAAATCTTGAAATTCTATATGGGTGTGTGTTGTTAGAGATTTTGATGGTAGAAAGTGAAGTGACTGAAATGAGTTGGTCAGATGCTATAGTTGGTGGAGTAATGGACTTGAAGTTGGGATGAGTTGAATTCAGACACTTAGCTGTGTGACCCTGGGCACATGACTTACCGTCTCTGATCCTTAGTGTCCTTAGCTATAGGATGAGCGAGATGAGTTTGGCGACTTGCCAGGTCCTGTCCCACTCTATGATTTTGTAAGAATTATGGTAGGTTCATTTGGGGCAGTATGACAAGCTCAGACAGCTAGTTAGTGGCAAAATTATAAGTAAAGCCATGGATCCCTGTTTCACAGGCCAGTTTCCTTTCTGCTGCACTGTGCTGGGGTAGCTAGATGGTGCAGTGGATAGAGTGCTGGGCCTGGAGTCAAGACGACTCATTTACCCAAGTTCAAATCTGGCCTGAGACACTTAGGTCTGTGTCCCTGTGACCCTGGGAAAGTCACTTAACCTTGTTTGCCTCGGTTTCCTCATCTGTAAAATGAGCTGGAGAACGAAATGGCAAACCACTCCAGAAAACCCTAAATGAGTCGAACGTGACTAAAAACAACCGAACAGAAACAACCACAACGCAGCATGCTGTCTTTCACATATTCTTTATGACACAGCATTGGATTTGAAGTCAGGAAGACCTCAGTTAGAATCCTGTCTCAGATACTAGCTATATGACCCTGGACAAGTCACCTAATCACTGCCTGCCTCAGTTTCCTTATCTGTAAAATGAGGATAATAAGAATAGCTCCTACCTCCCAGGGTTGTTGTAGGGATCAAATGAGGTAACATATGTAAAGCACTTTGCAAACTTAAAAGCATAGTGTAAATGCTAGGGGTTATTTGCCTCCTGGCTAAGCGTCCTTGTTAGTACAATGCCCTGGTTTTCATTTTTACTCTCGGAGTTCATTTGAATGTATAGAACGGTGGACGAGCACCTGGGTTCTTGTCCTTTGGAACATAAACAAACCAGTTAATTTCCCATTCCCATGGGCCAGCTTTCCAACCTGTAATATAACAGGTGTGATCAGTGTGTTCTTTGCCAACCTTCTGAGTGTGTAATGTAAAGATGGTCATTTCTGAAAAGTGCAAAGAAAGGAACAATTAAGATAAAAGTATTATCTTGGTTCTTAGTGAGAAACTTCTGTACTGTGGAGTGGTGTGAAAATCCCTTACCGTGGCCAGCTCCATCACAGGGAGCTGTTCTGACCTCTCTCTGCCGTTGTCCTTGTGTGATCTCTCTCAGGGGATGCCAATGTCCAGATCGCCAGTATCTCGGAAGAGTTGGCCAAAAAGACTGAAGACGCGTCCCGGCAGCAAGAAGAGATCACCCATCTTCTCTCTCAAATAGTCGATCTGCAGAAGAAGGCCAAGGCTGTAAGATCTCGGGGTTCCATTCATTTCTCATAGAGTGACGGCCCTGGGGCATGAGGCGACTTAGTTTTATATTTTCTAGATGTCTTCTTAGGATCCTACCTGGAAGGGACCTCACAGACCATCCAATCTAACTCTCTCATTTTTAACATTGAGGAAACTGAGGCCCCAGGAGATTAAGGGACTTGGCCACAAACTTACACAGGTAGTAAGCATCAGAGGTAGGATCCGAAGCCAGATCTTTCAACTCCAGGACCAGTGGTCTTTCCATATTGCTCTACTCCTTTGGAGAAAAAGTGACTAAAGTATAAAATGGCAGTAAGCTTTTTGTGACAGCTCCGTAGAAAGCACACAATAGAAATCAGTAGTCTCAGGATTTAGAACTGGAAGACCACTTAGAGAGCCTTTAGTCCAACACTTCCATTTTACAGATGAAGAACTGAGGCCCAGAGAATGACTTGCCCAAAGTTACCCAGCTAGTAAGTAGAGCCTAAGATTCAAAACCAGCTCCTCTGACTTCAGAGCCAATGTCCTTTTAAAAAAAGAAGAAAAAAATTATTGATACCTTTTGTCTTTACGTTGAATTCATTTCCAGATATCCCCATGGCCACTCAGTGACCCTTCCCTTATAATTAAGAAATACGGAAAACAGCTGAGTAAAAGCAACCAATGCAGTGACTGTCAACATCTTGCACTGTATATCTTATTCTGTACCCCAAATCTCCTGCCTCTGCAGGACTAGGGTGCTTTTCTTGAGCCAGATTGGGTGTTATAATTGCGCAGCCCTTGGCTTTATTTTAATGGTCTTTTCCCGGTCCACGTTGCTTCCCTTGTCCTGTCATGCTGAATAGAGACTGTCATGTTGACTAACTCTAGAGATACGAATGTGTGTTGTGTCTCATTAGACTATTAAGAGAACAAATCATCATTTGTGAAAGGAGTTGGGCAGAAGGGCAGAGGCTTCAGAGATACACATTTAGGCTTGATGTGTGGAAAGGTTTTCTAGTAGTTAGAGCTGTCTGAAAGTAGAATGGGCAGCTTCAGTACAGAGGAGAGCCGACCAAAGGGGATGCCCCTGTAAAGGTCCACATTGTATTAGATACCATCAGAAGTCTCTTCTGACTGGAATAGCTGGTGTTTCTCTTAAGCCATAGGATTTACCTGAGTGCTCAGGTGACTCGGTAATCTCATTAATAGGCAGGTTTCCTCTGGGAGTACAGGTCCCGGCTCACCCTCACCTTTGTGTTTTGTCCTATTCTTCTCCATGCCCTCTGACACTTAGATGTGGTCACAGGCAAATTGAAACCTCTGTGGGCTTCATTTTTTCCTCAGTTGCAAAATGAGTAGATTGGACAAGACCTCTAAGGACCCTTCCACCTTTAGGTTAATGAACCCAAAAACCCTCTCATTGGGCCTCCAAGGAAGATCTAATAACATTCCATTGGAATGAGTGCAGCAAATATAAACTGTCCAAAGGGTAAAATACTATCCTTTGCTTTCAGTATTCTTTTTCTATTATTAACTTGCAGTATTTGATATAGATGCAAGATCTTATAAAAGACATTGGTTCAGTGGGAACAAATAAACTCAGGGAATGGTACACTGGGTCCTTCTACTCATGCTTCATCCAGAGAGTATTTGGCCTTTCTACGGTCACTAAGGGATATTTTATAAAAGAAGACAACCATTTTTACATTGTCCTCTGATAGAAAGTGAACCTCTCAAGAGCTGGGACTGTTTCATATCATACATACACCTACATATTTATCTGTATATGTATATATATATATATATGTGGGTATATATATCTTAGTATCCCACAGTGTCAGGTACATAGTGAGTACATAATACTTATTAGTTGACGGAAACTAAATCTGAAGCAACAAAAATAATTAAGGGTTTCTTGTTTTTCATTTTTTTTTTTAAGGCAATTGGGGTTAAGTGACTTGCCCATGGTCACACAGCTAGTAAGTGTCAAGTGTTTGGTCTGAGGCCGGATTTGAACTCAGGTCCTCCTGACTTCAGGGCCGGTAAGGGTTTCTTGTGATTCCCTTGGTGCCTTTGATAGATTCACTTTGGTACTACCCAGGAGCTGCTCTTTGTTCTGTCTTGAGGGTAGATAAAGGGTATGGATTTTTATTTCATAGAATTAGGAAAGAAGGTGCTTTGAATTTCACATTAGGAAAAAAATCCTTAACAAATGAGATAATTTTCCTTTTCCTAGAGAAGAGAGTTGTAAGAGATTGAGAAGAAAATGAAGAGTTGATCAACCAATAAGTTCTTTATTAAGCTCTTACAATATACCAGGCACTGTACAACTGAGCCTTGGGGATACGAAAAGAGGCAAAAGATCATGCCTGCCCTCAAGGAGATCATAATCTAATAGGAACTGCACCTTAACTTTGAAAATACATTTTCTTTACTGTGTTTCAGTGTGCTGTTGAAAATGAGGAGCTTGTCCAACACTTGGGGGCCGCTAAAGATGCCCAGAGACAGCTTACAGCCGAGGTACAGGCGGTAGCTTCATGTCAGTTGGGGTTGGAGTTTGTTCACTTTTTTGTGTCTTAGTCTTTCTATTTATTTTGGCAACCACTTCTTCCTTAGAAGTTTCTTTTAGGTCATTAAGTAATTTACGATCCTTGGTTTGATTTTATGCCCAGCTATAATACCTCTCTCTCTTACTCCATAAGAGCCATTTAAGTCAGGCCTCATTTACAGTCGTGTGACTTAAATTAAGATTAAATTAAGTTAAAATTAGAAAGTTAAAAAATTTTTTAATTTATAAACATTGTCATCCTATCCCCTTTAAAGATAATTCAACCTTATTTGTTGGTGGTAATTTTTTAGGTGGTATTTTTGTAATCTTCCTAATTGTCCCAGAAGATAATAAATGGAAAAATAAAAGGATTTTCAGGGAAGGGAGACTTTGGGGGTAATTGGGCTCAGTTCTGCAGAGGACCAGTTAGGTGTGTCCCCGTCTTTGACATGTTTTTTATGCTGGTCTCCTTATTGGGGGAATGTAGCTGTAGCTTTGGAACATCTGTTTCTGGAATGTTTGCTCCAAGAGGATGCACTAATCTTCTGGGATCTTTCTGGATTTCTTACAGCTGCGGGAGCTGGAGGACAAGTATGCAGAGTGCATGGAAATGCTTCATGAGGCGCAGGAAGAGCTGAAAAACCTCCGCAACAAATCCATGCCAAATACCATCTCCCGACGTTATCACTCCCTGGGCCTCTTTCCCATGGTAAGCAGCATCTGGACTAAACTGGGACATGTAGCAGGCTTTTTGTTTTTTTAAACACCACCACACTTCAGGGTTCTCCTAAGGAGGGCATGAGAAATCCCTTTGGTGAATAGAAGGCATTTATGTTGACTTGGGCTCCAGATGGCCTAAAAGTTGCCTGACCTTTGCCAGAGTTTAAATGTCCTTGTAGGAGAGAATATTTCCCAAATCTGTTCCCTTGGGGTAAAAAAGAACATACAGGATCTGTGATCCTAGGAGGCCCGAGTTAAGCTTTAGCCTTTTTGGACTTCTCCCTGGACTTTGCCACCCAAAGGAAAACAAGTTTATGGAGGCTGGAGATAAAAGTTTGCTGTGTATGAGTCACATCTGGGCATAGCTGGGGGCTTCTTATTAATTGGCTAAGAAAGACTGATTGTACTTCTTCCTTAGGGTTGCCATCTATTATCTCCACTGTACCACTTCTGATTTAATTAAAAGGGAATGGAAAACCCTTGCAGATTCAGCACTTTTTGGTTACTTGGCCTGATGTTAATAGGGTAAAGTGCTTTTGGGTACTTAGAAAAAAGTGTTATAAGTAGCCTAGAAATTTTTACTACTCTCTTGGGTATTTATCAGTTCTAATAATGATGGCTCTAATTTTCATGCAGGGTCAGGGATCTAGGGAAAGAAAAAAAAACAAAACAAAACCCCAGCATGTGTTAGTTTATATTTTTTATTCTTATGTAAAATGAACAAAGAGAACATGGCATAGTGGATAGTATTATTTGCCTTGAAGCCAAAGAAATCTGTGTTCAGTTTCTGCCTCTGGCATATACTGGCTATCTGACCTTGGGGACAAGTTATTTAACTTCTCTGTGCTCTAGGCAACTCTCTAAGACTATACGTTAGAGAACAGGTAGCAACCTGCATTGATAGAGGGAATGTCCTCACCTGGGAATTCCCAATACTAGTGAAATCGTGGGACTAATCCCTACCCCTCTGTTTTCAGGCACAGGGTCCTGAGCTTATGCCAGATGAGACTTGGTTGAAGGAACTTAAGCCTGTTTAGCTGAGAGAAGAGGAGGCATGACAGCTCTCTTCGCATATTTGGAAATGAGAATAGATATGTCATATTTTCCCCCTTGGAAAACAGAACTAAGTGAAAGTTTCAAAGATTTATACTTGCTGTCAGGCGGGAAAAGATTAAAAGAGCCATCTAAAAGTGGAATGGGCCTCCTGGGGAAGTAACGAATTCCTCTTCACTAAAGGTCTTCAAGAAATGGTTAGCTGACTTCTTGTCAGGGATATTGTCCGGAGAATTCCAGGTCAGGTGTAGTGTAAAGTAAATGGCCTTCCATCTTTGGCACTCTGAAGTGACTTCTTACCATCTTACTGCTTTTAGTTCTGGTCTCATTTATTTCAGGGCTTGAAATTTGTGGGCCCACACTACTTTGTATGACTGAAAACAGGTATTTTTCTTCAAGTTAATATCTTAAAGCATACATAGGAGAGTATTGACCTTAAGTTAGTTATAAGTAGGCAGGAACACTCCTCAGTCCTGGGGCTGACCTGCATTGAGTACTGAATATGAGAGATGAAAGGATAGTTGCTGTTTTTCAGTTGTTTCACTCTTATATGATTTTTCATGACCCCATTTGGGATTTTCTTGGCAAAGATACTGGAGTGGTTTGCCATTTCCTTTTCTAGCTCATTTTACAGATAAAGAAACTGAGGCAAACAGGATAAAGTGACTTGCCCTGGGTCACACAGGTAGTAAATGTCTGAGGCCAGATTTGAACTCAGGAAGATGAGTCTTCCTGACTCCAGCACTCTGTTCACTATGGCGCCACCTAGCTGCCCCATGGAAGGATAAAATCACAGCTATTTCTTGGAAACCAGCTCTTTGCATACCATTACACTATTGGATGTACAGAAGGGACATGATATACTTCCTGCTTTGAGAAGCTTACTGTCTCATTAAATAAAACTAACATGACAGCAGGGCAGCTTGGTGGAGTGGAAGGAGAGCTAGTCTTGGAACTAGGAGAACCTGAGTTCAAGTGTTACCTCAGACAAACTCTGTGTGACTTTGGGCAAGTCACTTCACTTGTGACTTGTACGGGAGGATAGCATGAACACAGGCACAGAGGGGAGAAGACATATGTCAAGTCAGCAAATATTAAGTGCCTGCTGTGTGCCAGGCTCTGTGCCAAGTGCCAGAGATGCAAAGAGAGGCAAAAGACAGTTTGTGTTGTCAAGGAGCTCACGGTCTAATGGAGGAGAAAACATGCAGACAGCTATGTAGAGACAAAATATATCCAAGATAAATTGGAGATAATCAAAGAGGGAAGGCACTAACATTAAGAAGGACTTTCTTACATAAGGTGCAATTTCAGCTGAGACCTGAAGGAAGCCTGAGGCATAGTTGAGAAAGAAGAGAATTCCAGACATGCAGGGCAGTCATTAATGAAAGAGCAGAGTTAGGAGATAGAGAGTCTTGGGCAAGGAACAGTAAGGAAGCCACTGGAGAGGAGTGATAGGGGCCCATACCAAGATGGCAGCAGGGCCAGAGAAGAGAAGAGGATGATGTATATGAGAGATATTCAGAAGTAGAAAAGACAGGACTTGGTAACAGATTGGCTATTGGGTGGGTAGGGGGAGTGGGAGATAGTGAGTCCAGAAGGACTTCTAGGTTTCCAGTTTGGGGAGATTGGGAGGATGGTGGTGCCCTCAACTGTAATAAGTTTGGAAGAGGTGGGAAATTTATTGAATTCACTTGTGGACATCGTGAGTTGTGCAAGGGAACATTCTTCACTCTGGTCAGGTCACAGAGGTGATTATCCTTGTGAGAACACTGATAACAGATTTGATTAATAGATGCCATTTTGTGTCTTTTCCAACATCCTCTTTCAGCAGCCAATTCCCTTGTTTATAAGACGCAGCATGCTCTTTAAGATAAAACCAAAGAGCCCTTTTGGAAGTAGGAAGAACTTGCCAGGTGCCAAATGTTAGAGAAATACAGTCTGGGCTAATTATTTTATTGCTTTCTGGCAGAAACCTTTGGCTAGGGAGAATTAGTTCTGGGAGACAGAGCTGCTTCTGGTTCTGAGCAGTCAGGCTAGCTGCTTTATACTTGAACAGACAGCCTGGATATATCTTTTTCACGTATTATAAGAAGCCCTGTTCCTCCCAGAGGATGTGCCAGTGGGCCGCCAGCTTTGGTAGGTGTTTATCAACCTAGAAAGCTTTTCCTTGCAGGCCCAGTGATGGTTTGTTGTTTGAGGACCAGCAGAGCTAACTTTGGGGAGAGGCTTATCACTGGAAGGTCTGCCACCAGGTGGGCAGTTTTCTCTTTGGCCACAGCAACTCATGGGTAAACACCATCTCTTATGTTATGGATGAGTTGTTCTCTGTAGTGGCTGAGTGAGTGCCCCTGCCCAGAAAACTCTTGGTTCTTTTGAGGTTTTAAAGAACTTATAATATTAGCTAACATTTATATTGCACTTTAAGGTTTGCAAAACACTTTATATATATTATCTCATTTGAAAATTATCATATCAGAATAACTAAGAGCAGTATAGTCATTTAATATGACATGATGAGTTAATTTTTTAAAAAATAAAAGTTTAAAAAAAACCCCATCTCTATCATCCTTTACTGACATCTTTCCAGACACACTGCATCTTCCACACTTTGCAATTCCCATTCTTGGTGGTGTCTGTGACACTTGGCTAGGCTTGTTAACTAACCCATGAAAATTTAATTAAAACTGACTATTGGTGGGCTCGTTGGTACACACTCCTGATCCCTCCTGGGGAAGAGGAGGCTGCTGGATCTTCATCTCGGGAGTTTTGAGCTGCAATGGGTTTAAAGCCAATCAGATGTCCATACCAACTCCCAACGTCAGTGTGGTGAGCCCATAGGAGCTTGGGGGAGTGGGAGGACACCAGGCTGACTAAAGGGGATGGTGGTGAACCAGCCTAGGTCAGAAATGGAGCAGGTCAAAACATCCATGCCGATTAGTAGCGGTATTGGCCCTGTGAGTGGCTGCTACTCATCCAGGCTAGGGGGACCCTGTCTCAAAACAAAACAATAAGTAACTTGCTACCAAATTTCTTCTCATTTCCTGGATACCTCCTCATCTATGGCTATATCAGTCTTGGGGGTTCTTTTCATCTGCTTTGTGAACATGAAGAAGTCACTTGATTTTTTTGTTTCTTAAGTTTGCTTAAGAGATGGGCAGAGTGATCTAATGGGTAGAAGGCTTGCTTCCGAGTCAGGGTTCCAGCTTTGCCTGGAATGGCTGTTGGGTCTGTGACACTGGACGAATCACTTCACTGCTCAATGTCCCATCAAAACTCTCTGACTATAAGTTGCAGAGCAGTTGCCGATCCACTTTGGTAGAAGGAGTTTCATCACCGAGAGCTCTCTACTCATATGAAATCCTTGGTCCCATCTCCTACCTGCTCCTCTCCCCACCAAAAAAAGGTTTTTTTCCCCTTGTTGAGTTTCTCCCAAATCATACTATTCATGCTAATCATATGAGTAACATCCTAGCTACCCCCGTCTTTGCCAGGGCCATCAAGAGGGTAATTAAGTTGCCAGTTACAGGATTGTCTCAAATGAAAAACATTCATTTAGTTTTCTTTGGCTTTGCCCAGGACTCCTTGGCTGCTGAGATAGAAGGATCGATGCGGAAGGAGCTACAGATGGAAGAACCCGAATCTCCTGACATAACGTAATAACCCGACAGCTTTCCTTCTAATGCTCACCTCGACCAACTCGTTGACTTTTAGCTGGTAGTGATTAGAAATGGCGACTCGGGAGACCGTGCTTGACAGCAGTGCTTCCCTCCCAGAGTGAGGGCAGTAAGGAACGCTCATAGCTGCAAAATGGAAAGCAAGGTTTTCTAATTTAATGTTTTTAAAGAGAAAATAAGAGGGAGTTATTTAAGGGATGTGACCAGAATTGACTTTCCCTTTACTTTCTTCTCTATGAAAACTGGCTGGCATATTCCTTTTCTCCTTCACGTTGCTTAGTTTGCTTCTTTTATAACTAGATCTATATACATCGATGTAGTATTCATGAAGATATCCTTCTCGGAGAGGAGGGGTTCTTACCCTGGGTTTCATGAACTTCTTTTTTATTTTGATAACTATTTCAGTATATTATGTTTCCTTTGCAATCCTTTTATTTTAAGTGTTTAAAAATATTCTTCCGACAAGGAGGAAGGGGTCCTTAACCTTCACTAGGTTGTCAAAAGGATCCATGACACACACACACAAAAGTGAAGAACCCCTCTTTTTCCCTATGCACTAAAATTTCCAAAACAGCACTTGCTGTGTGACCTTGGCCAAATCCCTTAACATATCTGAGCCTCACTTTCCTAGCATAGAAAAGGGATATGGTAGTAACTTCCAATGCGTGACCTCTGTGATGGGGTTGTCCTAAGGCACCAATGAATGTAATGTACGGGAGATGATTTGAAAATTCTACATTTGCACAAAGAGCGCTCCCTCCAAAGCTATTATTATGGGAAAGGAAAGGTATTTAAAGAGGCTTAGATAAACAGGTATGCATGAATGCCCAAGGTTTCTTTCATAGGCTTGTTAAAGTCACTTTTAATGCAAGTAGTGTTCTTTTTTTTCTCCTTTAAAACAAATTAAAAAACAAATAATTCTTCACTAAGAAATACCTGTCCTCGTTTGGCATGGTTCCTCTCTTTTGACACATTGCTCACTTAAAGCATTGGAGTGTCTTGAAAAGCTGCTCAACCTAAAAGGAGGAGGGTGACCTACAGCACGTCTCTTCATTTTTTTAATGTATTGATTGAGCTACAGTCTAGAAATACAAGGTATTATTGGATTTTGCAGCATTTCCTTTGGGCACAGACTCAATATTGAGGGTCTTCATTTCAGCAGGAGGGATAGCTAGCATTTAAGTAGCACTTTGCAGGTTTGCAAAGTGCTTTACAGATTTCCTATCTGAGCCTTGAAACAGCCTGTGGAAATGGATGCTATATAAGTCCCATTTTACAGATGGAGAAACAGTTAGATGAGCGACTTGCCCAGGGTCACACATCTAGTTAGTGGCTGAGGACAGATTTGAGCTTGGGTCTTCCTAACTCCAAGTTCAACACTCTATCCACTGTGCCACCAAGGGCTACACTGTAAATAATTTCATTGGGAAGGATTAGAAATGAAGCTAGAGGTTTTTGAGCTTCTTTGTAAATGCCGTGCACTCGGAAATATTTGTAGGGCTTGGAATTGCTAGTTGCTTGGTATTAATATTTGGAGGTGACTGAGTTAATATTCTCAAATGCTATTTTTCCTGGATTCTGGCCCCCACTGGTGCTTGCTTGTTTGTGCTTTCATACAAGTTGTACTTATTTCTCTCTAGCCATCAGAAGCGCGTCTTTGAGGCTGTGAGGAACATGAATCAAGTAGTCAAGCAGCGGTCCCTGACCCCATCACCCATGAACATCCCAGGCTCCAACCAGTCCTCAGCCATGAACTCCATCATCTCCAGCTGTGTCAGCACACCAAGGTCTAGCCTCTATGGGGGTGACATCACCAACATCATGATTGACAATAAGACCAACAGTATCATCCTGGAAACGGAGTCATCAGATATGGGGTCAGTGAGGCTTGATGATATGGTTTGGGTGCCATTTTAGTCTTTGGAAGGATCTGGGTTATATGCCTAAGCATGTGAACTGGTCAAATAAGGGCACTGCAGTTACCAAATCTCTTTAGCCAGTCAGTTTATGACACCTTTGCTTGAGCCAGTCCTAGATGTAGAACTTTTGATGCCATCTTGTCCAACCCCTTGATTTTGAAAAGAAGAAACCTGAGGCTCAGAGTGGATCAGGAACTTGTCTGAGGTTATAGAGGTAGTAAGTGGCAGGGTCAGGATTCAAATTAAAATCTTGTTGACTTGAGTTCAGCATTTTCCCCACTGCACCCCACTCTTTTCATTTTGAATGAAATTAGAAGGAATGGTAACAAGAAGCTGGGAGGTCAGCTTTTGTCTATAAAATGGAAGGTAGGCTTATGAAACTATTTTCCCCTTTTTCAGTTTGGCTGTACTCAAATATTTGGCTGACGGTCCTATGGGCAAGCATGACATGAGCAACTCAGTGGGCCAATCATGTTTATGGTGTAAACATGGTTTATATTTGCATGTAGCTCAGAGATTGGTGTGATAGAGAACTTAGCCCTTCTAGGTAATTTTGGTTTTCCTTGGTAGAATTCACCATAGGCTACTCAGCCTCCTTTTGAATCCTTTGCCCTACACACTTTTATAATAAAATATAGTAACTTTCGCTATATTAAGTGAATTTATATATATATATTTTTATATATATATATACACACACACACAGTGCTTTGCATATCTCAAATCACTATATACATGGCATTGAATAATAATAATAACACTTCCATTGTGCTCTATGGTATCCAAGGCAGTTTCCTTACAACAACCCAAGATGTAGGTGATACAAATTGGTTCTTTTTTATAGATAAGGTACTAAATCCCAGAGGAGTGAAGGAATTTTCCCAAGGTCACACTCGAAATAAGAGGGGATTCTTGTTTTTGGTATGGGTTGGAACAAGATGGTGTCTGATGTTCCTTTCTAACTATGAAATCTTATGGAATGTTGTACCTCATCTTCCTGATGGTGAGATCAATTCTGGGAGCTACCCCATGTGCCTGCCCATCTAATTTGAGTGAGCAATTGTCCTCTAAAATAGATTTTAACACAGGCAAATCTTTTTTGGGACAAATGATCAGTCAAGGCCTATTGGTCTGCAGTGTGTGTGTTTTTTTTTTTTTTAAATGATGAGCAACTCTCAAATTCAGGAAGGAAAAATAAGCATAGTTCTGTCAATTGACAAACATTTATAAAGGAATAATTATGGGCCAGGTACTGTGCTACCTGCTGGAGCTACATAGCCAAAAGTGAAACAGACCTGCCTTCAAGAAGCTAACATTCCAATGGGAGAAATGACCTGTAAATGACTGGCTAAATACAAGATACACACAGAGTAGAAGGAGGCAGTCTCAGAGAAGAAGGCACCAGATGGGGGCTAGGGAAGGCTTCCAGCAGAAGCTCTTAGAAAATCACAAAGAGCTGGTTAAAACGGTGTGCAGTTTTCTTATCCTTCCAAAAAAGACTTTTCTCCAATTCTACCAAAGGTGGTGAATTTCATAGGCACATGGTGAATTATTTGCATACATACCCGAATTCTTTGTATGCCTTTGTGTTGTGGGCTCATTTCTTTTAGACTTAACCTGTTATTCTTGACAAATAGCTTTTCTTAATTACAAGCCCCAGGAGTAGAGTTTCCTACAAGATGCAAGAATTGACTGCATTTATACATTTTGAAGTTCCTTTCCCTGGACATTCTTCTCTCTCTCATTGTCCCATCTCCCTCCCCTTTATCACCCGCTTTTCTAGAAATGAGGACAAGAATAAGAAGCCTGGGACTCCAGGGACCCCCGGCTCCCATGACCTGGAGATAGCGCTTCGGCGACTGTCACTTCGGCGGGAGAATTACCTTTCGGAAAGAAAATTCTTTGAGGAAGAGCAGGAGAGGAAGCTTCGGGAATTGGCGGAGAAGGGTGAGCTTCAGAGCGGCTCCCTCACCCCGACTGAAAGCATCATGTCCCTGGGCACCCACTCGAGATTCTCGGAGTTCACCGGATTTTCTGGCATGTCATTCAGCAGCCGCTCCTACCTGCCGGAGAAACTCCAGATTGTGAAACCCTTAGAAGGTGATAACAAAGGGCCTCGGCCTCTGTCCGTCATTCTGGGTGACTCTCTCTGGTCCTTAATCCACCATTGTAAATCAGGAAACCTCTGTAATACATACTCCTTTTACTTTAAAGATAGCCACCCCCGATGCTGGTTTGAAATCCATTGAGGGTGACTTAACACCGAAAACCTTAGCCATTTATGGTTGAAATTTAAAAAGCAAACTTCCCCCCAATCCCTCTGAACACCAAGTGTGCTTTTAAGGGCTGAAAAGCAATTCAGTCCAAACTTAATTTTTCATCTGAAATGAATTTTGTTAATTATTTTTTTCCTGAAATGGTAGAGAAATATAATGAAGCTATTTAGGAGTTCATAAATGCATTAGATCATGCTTGGGACTTTGGAAAGGGCAGAAAATTTGTGTCTGTGCTTTGATTCCCTAAATATGGATTTCAAAACCAACTAATTTAGATCAGACCTTCATTGGCCAAATGAAAATGGTTTGTTTGCTCCATCGTCCTCTCTTAGAATGAGCACAGTGCAGTTTAGTTGGAGATACACACACACACACACACACACACTCACACACTCTCTCTCAAAGATAATGGGTTTCTGTAGCATGGAGAGTATGGAAACATTACAATGGCAATATTTCTTTTACCTAATTCCATTGAATCAGTCTCTACCTGTGCTTACTAATCCTTGTTTCAGGAGCACTGCTGGTGACTGAATTTGGAAAAAAACCCAACTTTTCTTTTTTTTTTTTCTTTTTTTTGAGATTGGGTTTCTCTATGTCACCCAGGCTGTGAATGCAGGAACTACTCAAGGTCTTCAACCCACTACCAGTGGGTACAGGAGGCTTGACCAGCTCCATTTCTGGCATGGGCTGGTTTGCCTCTCCTTAGGCAACTTGGTGACCCCCAATTCCAGGGGCTTATCCTGTTGATGTGGACCCCCAATCAGAGTAGCTGAGAACTGAGCAGAAGAATCTGCCAGCTTCAGCCTCCTCAGTAGAGGGGATTGCAATCATGTACCACCATGCCCACCCTATTTTTTCTTCTTTTTAGCTTAGGATATCCCAGCCTCCACATCCCTCTGAAGATTTATGTGTGTTCTTTTATGATCTTTTATGCCATTTTCCCACTGGAACCTTTTATCTTTGTCTTGTAACTTGTCTGCATGTTGTTCTCACCAAAGATGTATAGTACTTTCTCACAGTGATCAACATTTCAGGCCTAAAAGCAGTTTTAGAAAGTATCCACCTGCCCCCCAAATGCTGCATTCAAAGTGCTCCATTGGACTGATTCTGCTTTTTTCGCGGTAGTCTTCTGTTCTCATTAGAAATTTTTAACTAATTTTTTTTTCAATTAACAATCATCTATTTTCTCTACCCTTCGATTCCTCAGTGAAAAACAAGAAAAACAAACCCTTGTAACAAATATGCATAGTCAAGCAAAATAAGTTCTATTTTAATATTATTCCAATAGGTGTCTTCCAGCACTTTGGAAATAGAATGGCCCACTTTCATTTAAGTTGTTACTTGCAAACATTGTGATTATTTCTGGCTTCCAATCTTGTCTTTTTTTTTTTCCTTTCAATAAAATCTTTCATTTCCATAATCTTTCTATATGCCTTTCTTTTCCTTTCCTTCTCTCAAGAGGTGATTGTGTTATGTTAGCTTTATCATTTCACTTCCCTTTCCCCTTCCTTAATTAAATTGTTCATCCCTTTAGGGTCCTATAACGGTATCTCCTTTAGGTTTATTGTTTAAACTCAAATACATAACATTGAATGCCTTCCTTCTTTGAAATGGGTTAGGTTTTTTTATACCAATTACACAATTTTGTCTTTACCTTGTGTTTTCTCAAAGGCCCCTTCTAGCTCTAAATCTATGACCCTCTGACCTCCTTTGATCTCATAATTTAGTTTGGGAGTGAACGTTGGGCAAGAATTTTAAGGTAAATTTAACACAAAAGGAAAGATACAAGATGAATTTTACCCAGAATGTCCTGCCACCTACTCTATCGCCAATTGAAACAGAATTCACTGGCATCCTAGAATCAAGTATTATCATACTAGTCTAGTCTGTGGATAAACCTTATATTACAGACTCCTCTGATGGTTCCACTATGATCATTTAACTAATTAGCTTGGCAGTTTTATCAGGTCTATCTAGGCTTTGTATCCCTCTTTCCTTTTTATATATTTGAAAAGCTTAATTTGAAAAATCCCCATGATTTCAACTGAGTAACCCAGAAGCCATGTCAGCATAATGGTATCCCGAGTTTTAGACCATTTGTATCAGAAAATGCTGTTTGTGGCTAGTTCTAGTATTAACAATCTTCAATTCCTCTTTTCCCCCCATTTATATTTTTATACTCTTTATACCATGCTCAGGTAGAAACCTAGAAAGCATGGGCTATGATCTAGGGGACTGGGAAAGTTTGGGTTAGGGACATATTAGATAATCTCTCATCATTCTTATCCATGCCTTTCTCATCTGTGTGTTTAATTTTGTTTAATTTTCTGTTTATCACTCTAAACTGGACTAGCTGAACTGAATTTTTAAAGTTTTGTGTTGAAGAGTCACCATAGACAGATAATAAGTTTGTCAATTTTATCCTAGTTTTGGTTGTGTCGTGTCCAACTCTCAAGACCCAGTTTGTAGTTTTCTTGGCAAAGATACTGGAGTGAGTTGCCATTTCCTTCTCCAGCTCATTTTACAGATGAGGAAACTGAGGCAAACAGATTAAGTGACTTGCCTAAGCTCACACAGCTAGTAAGTGTCTGAGGTTGAACTTAAATTCAGGAAGATGAGTTTTCCTGACTCCAAGTCAGCTGCTCTATCCACCACACCACCTAGCTGCCCTTTCTTATATTTATCTTGCCCTGATATCTTGACTAGATGGAGAATAAAACATTTAGACTGAAAACATTCACACATTAAGGAGAAAAGTGTTGTTTTCTGCATTTAGCTCTTCTAAAGAGTTAAAACCCAAATGAAATTTCCAAAGGAAGGAGTTTAAGCTATAATTAGCAATAGGACACATACTTTCAAGCTATATATTGTAGAACAGACGCATTTCTATGTTTGGGGTATGTGCCTTTGACTTAAATCAATTTTATAAAACCTGTGAGTTGGCTTTCCTCTGTTAAGATAGCAGCTACAACACAGGTCAGTGTGGTAGGAGGATAAATAAAGGAGTAACTGTTGACAAAGATGTTAATTTTTCTTCCCCATTCATACCCTTGCATTGAACCTAGTTGTTAGTAGGAAGGGAAAGGAGAAGCTTCCTTTTTTTTCCTTTTTCCTTATTTGCCTAGCCCACATGTAATCTGATTCATGTTCTTAATTGACTAGGAGGTGAGCAAGGCAGACAGGTTGCTGATTCATTTATTTGTACAACCTTAATATCAAGTACCTCAACTCTCAAGACTTTTGCCCCCAAAGAGGTGTCAACCTAAGGAAGGGTGTGTGTGTGTGTGTGTGTGTGTGTGTGTGTGTGTGTGTGTGATGATAGAGATGGTAGAAGAGGAATTCCTACAAAATCCAAGAGGTTAGTAAAGATTCAAAATGGTGGCAGGGGAGGATGGGATGACATGTTGCCTTCTGGCACAGAAACCAGAATTGCCTGCTGTCTTAAGTGTTGTAAATTCTTATTAGGTAGCTGTTAGTATCTTCATGAATTGTAACTCCTAAGAGGTGATACTTAATTTGAATAATAGCCCATGGTAGTGTGCAGCTAAAATGTTTAAGATGGATCTTACCATTTTTAGTTTAGGGCAAATAAAAAGCGACTTTGTATAAAATGTATAAAAAGCCTTCCTAGGTGTGGGTGTGCGGCCTCTATGCCCTTCTTCCTTGTGTAAACACTGGATGCTCGTGTGCCATTCTGTTGGAAGATCTAGCAACATAGTGTACAAAAAATGTCTTTGAAACTTTTGTCAGAAACTGAATTTAGGCTCTTAGTAAATATCCTTTGGTAAGCAGCTTCAAGTGGGCTCACATGCTTCAATGCCTTGAAATTATAGAGTTATCTTAAAAAACGAAGTATTTTCTGTAGCCTAATTTTTAATTTAGGACCTTCCAGTAAGGTAAAGAGAGAGTTAGTGCACCCATTGTCTAGACAGGCAAACTCCGACATAGGGGCTTGTCAAGGTTCCACAATGAGTTAGTTCTGAGCCCATGGCTCCTCTGTCTTAGTTGAAAGCACTGTCTATTACATTGCCTTTTCCCTTGTGTTTCACCAAGTCCCCAAGTGCCTTTCACGAGAGTTGGGGAAGTCCAGACCCAGTCCTGTGACCTGTCCCCATATTTTTTTCTGGGCTCTGAAACAAATGGATTTTTGCTTGTTATTTCAGACTTGGCTCAGTTTTTTTTTTCTCAGTAGATGGTAAATCCTCTGACTCTCCCAAACTCTAGGAAATCCTCTTAAACATTATATCTTTCCATCTTTAAATGAGTAGTTTTTTCAAGAGTTAATTTGTAAGTATGGTCTGGATACAGATCTGTCTGTAAGGAAACTCCCTTTACCAGTGAAGGTTGGCATCTGCTCTGCAGCTTATCTTAGAAAGTTACCCAGAGCTCAGAAAAGCTAATGATTTGCACAGTGTCAAACCACGTGTATACATCAGAAATTCAACTTGACTCATGGATTCATAAATCCAAGGCCAATGTGATATTCAGTATTCACTCTCCCATACTCTAAAAGGATTGAGAAGTTGCATTAAGTGACTTCTGGTAATAGTTTGGATACCCTGTCAACATAAGATCCTGAGCCAGGTGACTTTGGGTGTGCCTGAAGTTTATGCACAAATATGTTTTGTTGCCAGGAATAAGAAGTCTGGCCCGATGCCAAGAATGTCAGTAGGCCCCACTATTGTACAAGTGAGGTGACCCACAGAAAGGAGTTGGCTTGATCCTCTCAGTTTACACCAGGGAATAAGATTACGCCCTCGCAAAGTGTTACCTCTGTAAAGTGATTCCAGGAGGATCTCCTAAAATAGGGTCAAGTAACCTATAATAGCATGGGTGTAGCTGGGTTAGTTGATAAGGCCTTATTGTTTTCTACCCTTGGCAACTTTTCTCTATACTTTTCCCCTTTTTTTCTCCTTTTCACCCCTCTCTGTCTCTTTTGCTGTTGCCTTATCTTTTTTCCCTTTCTCTTTTCTCCTGCTTTCTTTGTAGACAAGGTTCTGTCATTGGCAGAATTGCTAATAACCCATACATCTTACAAGCCTGCTGCCTCCTGGCCTCCGACCTTGTCCATTTAATGACAGCAAAGTGACTTGTTAGGAATTCACTAGCCACTCAAGAGTGACTAATCTTTTCCTTTCCTGTGCTTACAAATTACAGATTGAAATTATTTGGGAGTCATTCCTTTGGGAAAGACAAACCATAATGTCTTTTTTTTTTTTTTTGGTCTGGACCTACAATTTCACTGATGTATGGAACAGTCCCCTTAAAATATGACAAATAATAAAAGAAAACAGTTTGAAAACAGAAAATCTACTTAAATGCCAGAAATCTCCCCAGCTTCTAAACAGGTTGTTTTTCAATTATAATTCCTACCATATGGTCTGGATACAGAGCTTTGATTTAATCTGTATGGGTACTTCCAGTAAGGAAACTCTTGTTACTAATGCCTTTACTAAGCCATCTTCTCTGTAACTTAAAATATTAGAGAGTTACCCATAACACAGTGAAAACAAGTGGTTATGTCAGAAACGAAACTTAGGCTCTTAATTTCCTTTGTTAAGTAGCTTCGGATGGACTTACATGCTTTAATGCCTCGAAATTATATTCCTAAATCCAAGGCCAATGTGATATCCACTAGGCCATACTGCCTTGTCTTAGTATTGAAAAATATCAGAAAGCTGTATTTAAAGGTCATGCATTTTTCTTTGGGTAGGAAATAAATGTTTGTATAAATGTGACCTGAATGTAGTAATTAGGAAGTTTTTGTTCACCCTTGCGTTATATGACTTAGCTAATGAGGTCCTAGCATTGATTAATTTGCTCCAATTAAAAAGTCTCCAGTTTCTTTGTTTTCTGCAAGAAGTTCAGGAGATGAGATTAATCAATGACACAAAAGTACAACATACTGTTGTGTGTGTGTGTGTGTATGTTGGGGTGTGTGTGTGTGTGTGTGTGTGTGTGTATATACATGAGAGAGATGGTGGGGTAGGGAGGTGTTTCTCCCTCTTTTCCTTAGACCATAAATGATTAATGAATATTGGCTGGTTGGGTTTATCGTCGGGTTCTAATGTTATTACAAACCATATCAAATGTCATCTGACTCCAGAGATTCATGTGTCACCTAATAAATCATCTCTGCTGATCTCTGCCTCATATAGAATTACCCTCTCTGTATCTATCACACCTTTTTTTTCACCGTCCCCCTCTGCCCATGCGCTATCCCTAGAATGTCAGTCACCCAAGGATGGAGCCGACAGGTATAGGAGGATATGCTTAGCTAATGAAGACTTCAGCCCTTTCTGTTAGTCTGTTATGTGGTCTTTTAATGAGTATTTATGTGTGTGTATATAATATGCTATTTATATATACATATAAAACATGCATATATACATGCATGCATGTGTATATGTGTGTATATATACATATATGTGTGTGTGTATATATATATATATATATAATATGCACATAGATGTGTAGGCTGATTTTTCTCATTGTTTTCAAACTACCCTTGACTTGAATGACCACCATCTTTTCACTCCCAGTGTCCTTGTTTCTGCACAGTTAATCAATAAGCCATGTTTGCTTGAAATTTTCACACTCGGCTTTCTTTATGGATTCTTTTTTTGTTTTTGTTTTTGTCCTTTCTTCTATTGCCTAAAATAGCTGGCGCTGGATTTTTCATGTTAAAAAAAAAAAAACAAAACACAACACTTGCCACTGGAGGGGTTGGCCTACTATTGCATTTATAATCCGTTTACTTTAAAAAAGAAAATCCCCTGAGATTACAATACTGTGTGATTACGCTATCCTTTTTGTGCCTAGGAAGAAAGTCTGTGAACAGCCCCTACACATTTATTTCTGACTGGAACACTAGTTTCATTTTTGAAAACAAATTGCATTTGTTTCCCAAAGTTTATGATGCATCCAAGAATGGTATTACGAACATTGTTGCATGTTAGGAAATGATAGTACAACCACACCTGCACAAAAACTCAAGTGTGTACATGTGGTCAGATTGGATCCATCTGGTTTCTCACTGAATGAATTGGGGTCTGGGCAAAAAAGATTATTTGGCAATCCATACTAACTTTTTCTTCTCCCCCTTTCTTTTCCTCTCCATCTTTCTCTTCTTTTTCTCCTCCTTCTGATGCTCTCCCTTTGAAGGTTCTGCTACGCTTCACCACTGGCAACAGTTGGCCCAGCCACACCTTGGGGGCATCCTGGACCCCCGGCCCGGTGTTGTCACCAAGGGCTTCCGGACCCTGGACGTTGACCTGGATGAAGTGTACTGCCTTAATGATTTTGAAGAAGATGAGACAGGTGACATTTCTTACAAGGGCCTAGCTACCTCCATGCCAGTTCAGCACTCAGAGACCTCAGGTGAGAGGTCACAAGTACAAATGACTCTTTCAGACCGCAAGAATTACCCGAGCCGGTCTCAGGCATTCACAGAGGAGAATCAGGAGCCGACGGCGGCCGATGATGATGATGATGATGAGGGGTCTGGTGAGGGAACCACATTAAGTCCTGTAAACCCAACACCTTTACAGGATACTGAATTCTGGGCCATTCTCACATCTTTCCAGGGTGCCATCCATAGTGATGCTTTCTGTGTAGCTTCAGCACGTCTGTTTGGGTGATAACTAAAAAGCACTCCCGTTTTTTTTTTTGAGTTGTTCTTAAAACCAAACTCAGAAATGTCCTATCTCTTAACAGCTAGATTATCTGTGGAGCTTTGGAGGTGCATGCTCTAAAAGAGCTGCCTGTAGGGGGATAAGGAAAGGCTGCTAAATGGAAATGCCCATTGTGGGCCTTGAGGTCCCTGGGGCTGCTCTTTCTCCTTGTCACGTGTTGCTCACCTTGTGTCAGGAAGGAGCTTCCAGTGGCCAATGGTGAAGTCTGATGGCTGTTTTCAGAGTAAAGAGAGGCAAGGTTGGGAATTCAGAAACTGAGCAGGAGACATATGCAGTTGTAGACCATACAAAAGCAATTTCAAAATAAGAAGACGACGTTACAAATGAACTCTACAGATTCAGCTTTTCATTTGATGAATTTTTTTGAGGGAAAAGGATCATTCAGACCCTGTTCTCTCTCCCCCAAGGATTATGGATTTTTAAGGTTCTAGTGTTACCTTTCTATTCAAATGTTGGATTTTTGAACGGAGGCAGTGTGATATAATGAACAGAGAGCCGGCTTCAGAGTCAGAAAGACCTGGGTCCACATTCAAATCCTACCTCAAAGACGCATGAAGTTGTGTGACCCTTGACAAATCACTTAAACTATATGTGCCTCAATTTACTCGTGTATAAAATAAGAGGTTTGGATTTCAATGACCTTTCTTCCTATCATCCTATCTCTGACATAGAATGGTTGTGTAACCCTGGGCAAGCCCCTTAATCCCTCAATGCCCCGGGTAGCTAAGATTTCTAGACTGTAGAACACTTGCTAATATGCACTGGTGAAACAGAGTTCCCCATATCAGTGAAAGCATGGGTTCAGAGCAAAACACAACAAAGGGAATTATCCAGGTGTCACTGTAGGAAATGGTCTATTCTAAGTCATGTCTGTGAGGAAGTGAGGCTGTCTCTCAAACAACATGGTGCTGGGTCCTAGGCCTTTCGAGACATTTGTTCAGCGTTAGCCTTGGCTCAGTCGATTCAGTCGTCCATTGTAATACGCCCAGCCTGATCTAGCAGACCCAGGGTGTAGAAACCATAACATGCAGTATGCCTTCAGCAGTGTTGTATTCTCTGTTTCTGTGTATTAGATCTTGAAAAACACATGTGCATGTGCTCCCCTCCCTCAAATGTGAACCAGCCTCATCCCCATTTCCATCTTCTACTATGCAGAAGCAGCACGGTCAGCCCCTAAGCCCTGAGTTCCAGAATTTCCTTGTTTCATTCCATAATCCCCTTTCCAGAGCCCAAGGGGATCCCGTTCTCATTTGGTGTTCCAGGAGGGCTACCAAGCTGACTCAGCAGAATGAAGAACTCTGCCTGATGAGCAGCCCTAGAGTAATATGTTTCAGCCAGGCTATTGGCATGTGGTCAGGAGTTTGAAGCATTGTTTTATTTCTGTTCTAGGTAGTCGGACCTTGTGCTCAGAGCCCCTGGGATCGTGGATCCACAGTGTTAGCATTATGGTGCTTTGCTTTAAAACTACTCAGCACTCAGCTTTCTCCTGCTAGGAAGGAAGTGCACTTCTCATGAGATGAAGGAGGTCAAGAAAAAAATTGCCTGATTTGGCATTATCATAATGACAATGATATATTATTGCTTGAGTAGCTGAGTATAGTGGAAAAAGGAAAATTGTAGGCTCATAGGTCTTAACTAGAAGGGACCTCATGGGCCAATTAATTCAATCCCCCTTATTTTACAGATGAGGAAACTGAGGCCCAGGGAAGTTAAGTTAATTTGCCCAAGGTCACAAAGGTGATGTCAAGAGGAAGGATTTGAACCCAGATCCTCCGGCTAAAGAACCAATATTTCTGCTGTTATTGCTTATTTTTATTAGCAAAGGTGACGAAGCATCACTCAAAATCCATGGCAGGAAATTGTCCTGAAATGGTCCCCAGAGGGGCTCTTCCTTTCCTAACCTCCATTCCTATGTTCTTATAGAACCATTTCCTGGTTCTATATTCAGGACAGATTATCTTATTATTCAGTTGACTTTAGGACAAGAATTATGGTAGAAATGTTTATCTGATTGGAAACTTTTTTTTTAAAAGCAAGCATGATGGTACTGAGACTTTATTTCCCTGGGGACTTTCCTGACATCTATAAGAGATGAGATGCCTGTATGACTTATGGAATGAAAGTTTTTGGCTCTCGTTATTAGTTTGAGAAGCTAAAATTTACAGCTGAAATTCCTTTAGCTTCTCACTCGCAACATTATTCACTGGACAAGATAGCTCTCTTAGCAGTCACCTGTACTTTCATCTTCTCTACCCCACATTCCATTATCTCTGATGGCTTTGATGAAATAATAGCTGTCTTTGCAAATGCTGTTGTGTGAATGAATCACAAAATGATCCTGCAAAATCTAAGTGAGCAAAGTCAGCGTGTAATTGAGGAGTTGGGAGAAGGTGTAGTACTAATGAATCAAATTACAGAAGGACTTTTCCCTGGGGTAAAGAAAGTGGAGCTTGTCTTCCTACCATAAACAAAAATCACACCATTTAATCCCCTCTTCCAAGCTTGAAGCAACATAACATATACAATTTTATCTTCCATCTAAGACTGTGGTTAGAAACCTATTGTAAAACTTGGCTGAGGGATCAAGGTAGAGAATTAGGAATAAGAAGGAATTTATCCTCTCTGGAGATCAAACATCAGCCATCACATCAAAGGTAATTCAAAGAAAGGCTAGTCAAGTCAGTTGTCCCAAGAGTGCTGATGGTGAATATCCTCTTGAGATACTTCCTGGGTCAGGCCCATCTTTTAAAAGGAAACTTGCCAAGCATGACTTACCTAACTCTCCTCTTGTAGTGATGGAATATGAGAAGTAAGAGATTCTTTAAAAAAAAAATCATTGAATAGACCTTGTATAAATCTCCAACAGTATACATGGGTTAATGAGTTGTAGCTATGCTCTACCAAGACAACTTGAGGAGGGTGTTTCTGGATTCCCATTGAGTTCCCATGGGGGTTTTATTATTGTTCCTGCTCTTTACTCTGGAGGCCAGAGGCCCTCAGCAGCAGAACTCAATCATCACTAGTAACTATCCTTTTTGTTATGCTAAAAGATACCAGTAGCCTCTGCTTGGGAGATTCCATATGATGAAGATGACCAGAGTCTTCCCTAGCAACTGATGTGTCGTAAGCATGTCTCAAACAGGTTTCTGGAGCCTATGGACTCCAATGAAGTAAAAGTTTTGAGCACTTTTTAGGATTTATTATTTTTATCTGTGTTCTCTTAAATAGCACTGCATTTTTTAAATATTCAGCTCTTCAAAGGAAGAGTCTGTGTCTTGTGTTTTGACCAATGTGTATTAAAGCAGAAAATTTTAATCTTTAGGTTAAAGTTTTATTTTGTTTCTGTGGAGTGTTTTATGTTTTAATGTTTCTAATGGAGAGTCCAATTTTCTTCTATAAAATGGAGTTGAATGTGCTGGCCTTGGAGGTCCCTTCTTGCTCTAAATCTATGATCCTATGAAAAATATAACATACTATTAATTTTTGCTGTGCCCACAAGAATATAGTCATACACATTCATTATAAGCACCTACTATGTGCTATACACTATGCTAAGTGCTGGGGCTACAAATATGAAAAAAGAAACAGTCCTTGTCTGTAAGGAACTTACAATCTAATGAGGGAAGACAATACCAAAAAAAAAGGAAGCTGAAGGGGGTGGGGGAAAGATACCCAATGCAGGGGCATGAGGAGGAGAGAGTCAGAGAAGTCCCGAGGCAGTTCAGCCAAGTGAGAAATGAGATCTCTCCTTAAATGGTGGATTGGAGTTCATGGCCCCACCTTCCAATCAGAAAGGCAGAGGATTGTGATGAGGTGGAGTCCCAGGACTGATGAGATCTTGGAGGATGATGAAATCATCCCAAAAAATGAGCTTCTTGGGGTCATGATGGCAGAAGTCAGCCAGAAAAGCCCCAAGGTAGTAGTGCAGCCAGGTGAGAAATGAATTATTTACATACATATGGTGCACTTAGGTTTCAGCAAAGAGACTACATTTGAAGGATCATGTCTACAGAATGGAGAACTGAAAGGCCACTCTTATGACATTACCCAGTATTGTTTATGACAGCTTCTTAAAGTAGAAAAGAGCTAGAGATCAGTCATAGTTTTGTAGATTTAGACCTGCAAGGGACCTTAGGGAATATCGAGTCCAATCTCTTTTTTTTACAGAGGAGGAAATTGAGGCCAAGAGAGGTTAAGCGACATAGTCTAAGTAAAAGACATCAGAAGAAAAGCATATATTTTAACCCTCAGATACTTGGGGGGGAAAAAGATTGAAAAATTCCGTGGTATCAAAATGAGTCATATAAATTTTTTTTTTTCTGCTAGTAATCTCAACCTATCTTCCTGGTAAACCATTTTTGCTTCATTTGTCCAAGGGCAGTTATGTTTTGAAGGAACTATTCAGGGAAGGGAGAAGGTGGAGACCCATTGGTGGAGAAGCCAGAAAGGAAATGAAGAGTTCATCAGCTCCCCTACTTAGGCTAGTAACTGGTAATATTTACCCATAACTGTACCACCCACTGACTCAATTACCCTCTGATTCCATAATAGGAGGCTTAGCTGCAGGAAAGGATCGAGGATTTTGCAAGAAACGCCATCATCATTTACATGAGTCAGAGACAGACCAGGACAACTTCACACCTCAGTCATTTGCCAGGCTATTGGCATGGGTACATCCTCTGCCACCCTGGGCTCTCCATACCTTCTTGTCTGTATCTTTCTCGGGAGCTGCCTTAACCACTATATAAAGTAGTCAAGGATATAGAGTCCCTAATAATCCCTCCAGGTCTAGAGTTAGCTTCTCCTTTCCATGAAGAACAGAAAAGAAAGGAAATAAGATGTTTTGACCAAGAGTTATCCCAGGATTCTGTAATCTAGGCTTATTTGTCCAGCAGGTCACATACAGAGGAGGGTTCCAGTCATGTACCACTCCATTCTTAGGATGTTCTAACATCATGAGATTCTTGAAGGCCAAGAAGAATAGATCAATGGGGATAGCCAATGATGAAATCACAGGCATATTTCTGAATAATGACACAAAATAGGATGAGAATTTACCAGGGGAATCTGCCTGTAATCCATGGGCAGGATTCTGTTCTGCATTAGATGGAGTCTTCTAGAATAAGGGGCATTGTGGGTGAAGATCCGACTTTGTAGTTAAAAGACCTAGTTTTAGACCTTGACTCTGCTAGCTCATCTGTAAAGTGAGTGGGTTGGATTAGGTCATCTCTAAAGTTCCTTCCAACTCTAGAATTATAGTCCTAGCATTGGTTATGATCCTACATTAATTCAATCAAGCAAGCCACCCAGGTGCTAAGCAGGGGATAAAAAAAGGCAAAAGATAGTCCCTGCCCTCAGGAGTTTACAATCTAATTGATTTGATGAAGCCTTTCAGCTTATTTCTTATCAAGGGAGTACTAAGCATCATGGTAAGGAAAAGAACACAGAAGCAGCATCCTTTTGAGCCATTTACATTATAAATAGTGAAACAAAACAGGCAAATATTGTCTGTATAAGCCACAGGAAAAAAAAAGACAGATGTTATTTACTGGGACTTTTAAATTTTGTAGCCTCTACCAATTAAATAGTTTAGTGGTGACCATGCTTAAAACAAAGCGGAAGTTATTCTGGTTCTGCACATGCAGAATTAAACCAGGATGAACTCTAATAGTACCTGGCAGTCAGTCAATCAACAAATATTAAGTGTGAATGTTTATGTGCCAAGCACTAGGGATACAAAGAAAGGTAAAAAAAGAATTCGGGCCCTCAAGGAGCTTTCAATCTAATAAGGGAGACAACATGCAAATAGCTATATCCAGATGAGCTCTACTGGTATCCCAAAAGTCTTTGTGCAGTTTAAATGGAAGGTAATTTCAGGGAAGGTGCCAGCAGTGAGCCAGTTAAAATGATATCTTAGTGTGGTTTATTTTAATACCCAATAAAGTGATAACCTGATATAATTTTATGTACTGTTCTGAAGACCAACCCAGAAAAAACACAAGCCAGTTTCAGACCCAGTATCACCTCAAAACTTGATTTCATGAGAGTGACATCCTTGGTGTTTCCCAAAATCCAATAAGCACGTTTGTTGGGTACAGAGCTTGACAGTATGGGGTCACCCCTTCCTAGGTCCTTGTTAAAGATATGCTGGTGCAGAGTGAGCAAGGGAACTCCACCACTGCAAACCCCCTTCCTCCTATCTGGAGACCCATGTTTTACAGGAAATAAGAAACAAGAGAAGTGACCATAGTTCCAAGCATTTGCAAAACCCAGGCTCGCTGGCCCAGATAATAGACCAATGACTTTCAAACAGTGTGCTGTGGCCAACTTCAGAACCATAGACCTCTCCAAGTCATATGTTGGTCTCTGATGATTGATTTCATTATGTTTGTTTCCCAGAATTGGAAGAGGATAACCATCAGTAATCCTTGCTGCATTCATACTGTACTAGAAAACACCCTGACTATTGATTAAAGCTATAGGTTAGTTATGCAAGACTCAAGCGGAGGCCTTTGTTCAGTAGATCCAAGTCAACTCAACCAGACCCTTACCCAATGCCTCCTATTCTACAGGAAGTATTACCAGGACAGCTTTGGGAGGCCTTTGGGAGCTGGACAGCTGAAGCTGTGCCCTTGTATTGCAGGAGTACTAGGAGAATGTTGTAGATTTGGGGACCAACGTATCAGAACCCCTCACTATATAGGCCAAATGTTCAGAGTTTTTGAAAAGTGTTCAGACCTGATAAAAGAACCATATTTCAGAAACTACTTAATGCCAAAGAGGACATTAACTTTCATGCCAAAACTAGAGCTTTGGCCATTGGCCTGAATGAGTGAACAAACTCACAAAGGTTCTAGAGATGTTTTCCTCCTTGTGCTGTTATTGAATTTGATCTTCATTGAGCAAATTTGGCCAGGGTTGCATAATGAGATGAGGAAAATAAAAAAGTATAAAGGATTTTCTGCTCTCCATTATTTTGAGTACATTTGTTTATTGATTTGGGGACAGCAAGGGGGCACAGTAGATAGAGTACCAGGCCTGAAGTCAGGAAGAATCACTTTGCTAAGTTTAAATGCAGCATTAGACATTTCTTACTGGCTGTATGACCCTGGGCAAGTCACTTAACCCTGTTTGCCTCAGTTCCTCATCTGTAAAGTGAGCTGAAGAAGAAAATGCCAAACCACTCTAGTATCGTTGCTTAAGAAAACCCCAAATGGGTTCTTGGACATGACTGAACAACAACAACAACAAATTTATTGATTTATTTTTTAATAAGAGGCTAGATAACCTAGTGGGTAGAATGTTGGCTTTGGAACCAGGAAAATCTGATTTTCAAATCTGACACATACTGGTTTGTGATCCTGGGCAAATTACTTAATCTCTCAGGGCTTTATGCAACTATCTAAGGCCATTTGTTTCAGGGAAAGTGCCAGTATGCATTGGTAAAGGGACTTTTTTCCTATGGGAGTTCCCTATACCAATGAAATCACAGGTCCAAGCCTTATCTTATTATTGAAAATTTAGAAAAAGAGAGAAAATGGAGAATTGTCTCCAGCAGCTGGTAGGTGAATCAAGAACATTCCCAATAGATTTTAATTGGGCCATATTTCAAGCTAAGGAGACCGGGCTCATTAAGAGCAGGGTATTTTCAACATAGTTTTAGATACTTAGGCTACTTGCAATTAGCAGGTTAAATTCTGTAGCAAATGTAATAAAGATCTCATGTCCATTTGGAATGTAGTTAGACCCATTTTTGTCACAAAGCAAAATGGGCTTTTATGTACCTACCATTTAGGTTTTTTAGACGGTAACATTTTAATGGGTTAGCCCTGTCAGACTATGCTGATGGTACAGTCTTCATTAACCAACCCCCCTGGTGGCAGTGACTGGAATTGCAGCCTCAGTGCCTTGACCAGACTTGCCTAATCACCCCCCATCAGTCTCGCTCCTGCTGTTCGACATCACAGAAAAGTTCACAGTTTTATTAAAGGTGCAAGATAAAGAGGAGGAAGAGGGTCATGAAGCTTGTAGCATTTGCCCACGATGTAAGATTTCAACTATTGGGGATTTTTCCATCCGTGTAAAATTGTCCTCTAGTTCAAGCGTGGGGGAAGAGCTCCATGGCTTTCAGGTAACCAATGCCGTGCCTCATCTTCCTTTTTAAAAATGCGAATTAGCGATATTCATATCCCGAGAGTTGTTCAGGTGTTTGTGAAGTTCTTTGAAGTCTTAAGAAAAAACAGTATTGTGAATAAAATAATGTTCTAGTCTGTGTATTTTTGTATGGCTAACTTCTCACCCTCACTCGCACTCCTTCACCTCACTTTATTTTCCCATGAATTTATTTTAAAAGTTTTGTTAATTAGTCCCTGAAAAATTCTCAGCTTATCCTTCCTTATGGGAAGATGAATGAACTCACTCCTCTGTTCATTGAACTATTTGCCTGTTGGTAACAACTTATGCTATTTCCAAGGCTACTGTAAAGGAAAGAGGTGAAATCATGCAAAGAGCCGCAGAAAGATCAGAGGACCCAATCTTATGATGCAGGTGTTTTAGCTTGATTACAGTAGTAACGTTGACCTTCCTTGATAACATCAGATCCTCCTCAGTGCCTGAGACACCGTGGTAGAATTTGTTCTTTTAGGCCACCTGGGGGAGGGTCCTTATCTCTGGCCTGTTTCACTTACGGGATGGACTGAGGCTGCTAGGGAACAGGCCCCCTCTAGGAGGCTGGGGAAGGAAGAAAGGAACCTCAGGCAGGTCCAGGCTGACTCCCCATTTCCAAACCCTGACTTGCTGCCGGTGGTTGAGATAGAGCTGTGACCCAGATGGGTCCTCTGGGAGCAGAGACAGCGTGGCTATGGTGGGGCTCCTAGTTTAGCAGTGGATTTGGAATTGAGTTATTCTGGTTTGCTAAGAGCCTCTTTGTGTCCCGGTGATTGAAAAATATTGTCTGTGAGTTTATTACACCAGTTAGTATTTGAGGGGCCCTCTGGAGGGCCTTATGAAGAGTTTCTCACCAGGCGAGGAGAGCAGAGACATCTTTTTGTTGTGCCCTTCTGATGACCTTAGATTAGTCCACATAGACCGACTGGGGTGTGAAATTGGGAAAACTACATATACAACTAAATCACTTACAATTTTATCAAAGGGCACAAGTTTGCTAGGGAAATGAATCAGGGAATGAGTCAGAGCTGGAAGGGACCTTGAAGATTTCTTTATCATAATTAAAAGACCATATGTAACAAAGAAATAGTCTTTTAAAAAAAAAGAAAAGAAAATGTAGACTGTGGAATAGTAGTAAAAAAAAAAAAAGCTAGCGGGTTTTAGAAAGACCGAGGTTTAAGTCCCACTTCTGACATGTGATGTTTGTGACTCAGCAAATGAACTTCTTAGTGCCCCAGGCAAGTAACTCTCTTATGTTAGTATAAATGTCCAAGCAATTGCCGTTCTGTTAATAGAGGGTGTTTCCACATCATTAGGAATTCCCTGCCTGTAGATTTGAACCCCTCCTTCTAAAATCCCCAAATTGAGTAAAAGTTCTATGGTTTAATGGACTAAGTATTGGGCTGCAAGTTTAAAAAAAAAAATCCAGGTTTGAACATTGCCTCTGATAATGATGATATCTGTGACACTGGGCAAGTCACTTCTGCTCTAAGTGCCTCATGTCAATCTTTGTAGCTGGTAAAGGGGTTGTGATCAGCCTTGTTGGAGGGAATCTCATTGTCAGGATCTTTACCAAAGCCTAAAGGTTGCTATTGGTGCATCAGAATCACACACAAGTGGTGAAAACTGGGGAGGGGGGTAGAAAGGAAGAGCACATTTATCTTCATAAAACTTAAGTGGAATTTCCTAAATAAAATACTCAATAAAAGCACCTGCCCATGTTTATGCTGTACCCTTTAAACCCAGACCATTAACCATCTCTGATGCACGTTGAAGTTGGCTCCCTAGTGTGGTTGAAAAAGAGAACATTTTAAGCTATTTAACCTTTAGGTCCACGACCTCTTTGACAAATAATCCCCTGATCATTACATGTAGGATGCCGTATCTCTCTTTTGTAAAGAAAGTGCCTCTTTGCAGTTGAAGGTGGGATTCAGGGAATAGAATGTGAATTTTGGAAATCATCTATTGTTCAAGAGTCTGGCTTCCTTAAAAAAGAAATGTAGACAGTGGGTGTAGACACCCATGATTCGAAGTTGTATGTCTTATTAACAGCTCTGAGCTTAGTTTTTGCTATTTGGCACATATTAGATGCTTCATAAGTGTCCAGTGATATGAGATCACTTACTCTCTTTATTGTTAAAGGAAGGAAAGTCCTTCAGCGGCATGGCAGCCTCTATTGACTGATGGAGGAAGAACGAGTCCGAGCTTTCCTAGTGGTATTTGGGCTGGGGTTGAATCTCTTGGCCTTGAATCTTGATCTCTTTCCCTTGACCTTCTAACTTGTCTCTGTGGCTTTGGGAGAACAATGACCTCTGTACTTTTAGCAGCCTTTTCCCCTGTCCCGAAGGCCCATTATTCAGCAATGGGTTTTGCTTCTGCTAATGCAGCTATGTCTTTCCAATGCCCACTTCAAAAGAAATGTTGCAATTCAATTCTAATCCAAAAAGGGTGGAGGAAGAAAGTGACCTGGTGCCCCTGTATCCCCCTTCCCCCATCTTTGGCTGTCTGAGCCACATGTTTTAGAAGGTGTATGTTCTTGATTTTAAATCCAGCATTGCTTCATTCAATCATGTGTGTCATCTAGCAAAGAATTGTTGTGTCTTGATAATCTCTAATAACTGTATTTTCTTTTCTTCCTTCCAAATAACCTCATGTCTGTTATTTGGGATCCTTTCCTCAGCTTTTCTGTGGCTTTTCTTTTTAGGCCTTATCACAATAAGAGAGTCGTGATTGCTAGGCTACCCTTCCCTTCATAGCTTTTCCCATTTGTGTGTGTGTATGTGTGTGTGTGTGTGTGTGTGTGTGTGTGTTTGAAGTAGTTTCCAAGTTAGCAAAGTCCATCATACATTACATTTATTGGTTGAAAAATAAGATGAGATGGAGGCTCTTTGTTGGACCTGATTTCTCCCCTACTCCCCACTTTGATGCCATTTGTGACATGACTTATCATGGCATAGTGGCAAGAGCCCTGGATTTGGAGCCAGAAGTTGTGGGTTCAAATCCCTGCTCTGCCATTTACTGTTTGTGTGACATTGGGCAAGTCACTTATCCTCTCTGGGTCTCAGTTTCCTCATCTATAAAATGAGAGATGACCTCTGAGTTTCTGTCTAGCTCTAAATCTAAGATTCTGTATGTAGTTCAAAGTTTGCTCCAGTAGCATAAACAGCCAGCCCTATGTGCAATAAACTTCAAGTACACAACTATGTGTTGTATTGAAGTGATCAACAATGTCACATTGACCCTCCATTGACCCACCTCAGTCCTCATGTTCTTAATCTCATCTTCCATTATGTATCTGGGATATTTTTTGCCTCCATTCCCTGGTTTCCTCATCCAGTTCAATTTGCAGCATATGGTTTTCATTTCTGTTTTCCTTTCATAAATTTTGAAGAGAAAATGGAGCCCCTCCAGTGAGCTCTAGACCCAAGCCAGACTCTTCTAAAAGAGCCACCACAGCTTTTTAATTTGCAAACTGGGCAAGTGGGCCTATGATACCAAGTTAAAAGTCTGCTCCTCCGCGGAGGTCTCTGAGGGCTGAGTGGGATGGGGTTCTCTGTGAACAATGTGTTGTGCATGCCATTTGGAACAGTCTCTTTTTAAAGAAAAAGAACCTTTAAGTTATGAATGAAGAAATCCTATGCAATCATGATCTCTTAAGTAGAACGTAAAATTGATTTCTTAGCAAGCTTCTCAGATGCATGGCAGCTCTTAACCTTTCTGATTTCCTTTGCTGTGGATCCTATTCTTCAGGGGACTTGACAACAACCTTCCAAAAAAACCTTTGAAAGAAAGATAATTGGGCAAATTGGCCAACGTGACTGCTGTTGGTTTCAAAAAAAAAGATTCATCAGTTCAAAGATCATCCATGAAAGCAATGGTCCTGCCAATGCTTGTCACTGCTGTGTTGTAGGCAAGGCTTTCTATCAGCATTCTTAACGTTGTTCATCATTGATTGGATGAAGAAACCGTGGCTTTCCGAAGTGAAGTATTACCGAAGATCACCCAGATAATGAATGGCAGAGCTGAGATTTCAACCGAGGTCAGCGCTGATCAATGCATGTTCTTGTCAAGTTGTTGTCAAGTCCCGCTGAGGGTTTTGCATCTCTTGTAATAACAATTACAGATGAGCAGTAGTGGAACCAACTTCTGAGAGCCTCTTTTCATGAATGAAAAAGGGAGCAAAAGGCTTCCCCTCTCCAAAGCCTCCCAACATCTGTTGGGTGAGCTGCTTAGAGAAATAATGCTTGAAATAACCCTAGTGTGCCAATATATTTCCAAATGAATGCTCCCTATCCTTCCCTGCTTGGAGTTCTGGCATCTGTTTGAATCTGAGAAACTTTCTGGAGTGCTGAAAGAGGAAAGCAGTCTCCATTATGCACAACCAGGAACCAAATTTAAACACCAGGTGCATTGGCCTCCCTACCCCCAAGCTGGATCCACTATTGAAAAGAAATATGATGGGATACCTTTACCTGGATCAGCATGAAACCTGGAATCCATCCATGCATGATCAGGGTACTCACCAGCCAAACCTCAGATTTTCGATTGTTTTTGAGGGATCCTCCAACTACCAAGAACGTTTGTGTTTTGACCTTCCTCGCCTAGATCCACCTGAAAGGTATCTCATCACTCTTCTTGCATCTGTTGAAGACTGGAGATCTCTCTCTCTCTCTCTCTTTCTCTCTCTCTCTCTCTTTCTCTCTCTCTCTCTCTCTTATCTATAGATGTCAAAGAATTTGTTTTGTGTGTGTTTTTCCTTCTCCTTCCAATGTAGCGCATCATCCTGGGAAGTGTATGTCGCAGACCAACTCCACTTTCACCTTTACCACATGCCGCATCCTGCACCCCTCTGATGAGCTCACAAGGGTTACGCCAAGGTAAGAGATGGGGAGGAGCCCTGTGGTGCAAGGTTGGGTGACTTCAGAAAGTGGCTGGCAGTGCTCAGCCTTTGCAGTCAAAGGCACAAACCAAAGTAATTGAGTAAGGAAGAGGACCAGCCACCAAGAAATTTGGTAGTTTGGAGGGACTAAGGTTAACATCCTTATCCCAAAGGCCTGTTAAGCTCCTTCGTATTCTCCCTCCGGGACCCTGTTTGGAATCAGACAGCTTTCCCTTCTGAAGGCTGTTCAGTGATTCAGCTTGGCATGCATCATGGATGGAACTCTGAATTTGGAGTCTGAAAACTTGGTTTCAAATCATTTTACCACTTACTAGCTATGTGATTTCTCTGGATCTCAGTTTTCTAATCTGTAAAATGAAGAGTTGGACTTTCTAAGGTTCCTTCCAACTTTATATTTATGTTCTGTCTATCTAGGATGGATTTAAATCACACGTTCATTAATTTAGAATCGTAAAGGATCTTAGAGGTGATCTAGTCAAACTTCCTCATTTTATAGACAAGGAAAAACTGAGGTCCAGCTATGGTCACCTGCAAAGTGAGCAGAGCAAAGGTTTGAACCGTGGCCTTCTGACTCCTAAACCAGGGCTCCTTCCATCATTCTATACTGCCTCTCAGACATGTAGAACTTCCTTCTAATTCAGCTCTATATGGTTAAAAAGATCATATGACCTGAAAATCTTGAGTGACTAAAAGGCCAAGAATATGAACTGAATGCATTCTTAGGCCACTTTTAAATAGACTAGTATCGAGTGTGCCGGGGACCCTCTTGTTGGAGCTCTGCTTTGAAACTACTCACAGTAGCATGCCATTTTTCAGAAGGGGGTTGATTTTTACTTTGTGCTGAATGTTAAGGACCAGTGCTATATCAGGCATCCAGGTGGCACTGTTCATAGAGCCAAGAAGACCTGAGTTCTATTCCTACCTCAGATACTAGTTGTATGACCCAGGGCATTCTCTCCATCTCAATTTTCTTACCTGTAAAATGATGGAATTGGGATCAGTGACCTCTTGAGGTCCCCTTCGGGCTCTAACTGTACACAGCTGAGAATCTAATGCTTCAGTGTTCATCGATACCCAGTGGAATGGAATATGTCGAGAGCTGAAAGACCAAAACCATAGCCCATTCTCAACCCATGGCCTGCTCACCTCAGCCTCGTCTGAGAAGCTGTGCAGTGGATAGTGGTGAGTGGACTTGACTTGCACATTTTTCTCAATGTGACCCTCCTAAGGGCTCCCAGAAATTTAGCTAAAGAGAAATTACATTTACGCCACAAGAGAACTTTGTCATAGTGGCTATAGGGGCCAAGGAAGATGGCCTATTCATTGAGGCTGGGGCCAGAATGGACCTCCGGTGGGCCTGAATGGTAGGGAGGGGAGATGTGAGAGCCTCGTCTTTCACCTATAAATAATTCTTCACAGGTCATGTGAGGAGGAGGAAGAGGAGGAGGAAACGGCCTTATGTCACATTATGCTGAGAGGAGATATAGGGCAAACAGTATGACCCAGTCGGTCAGGGGGTGAGCAGCGCTGTTGGCAGTTTCTGTTCCAGCAGGGTCTTGTACAATGAGTGTGTGTGTGTGTGTGTGTGTGTGTGTGTGTGTGTGTGTGTGTGACAGTGGCTAACCTGAAGAGATTAGATGCTGAAGACCATTTTGTTGGCATTCCAAGCTAATATTTTAACAGGTCATGTTCCTAATATTTCCTTTAAAGATATTCCTTCCTCAAACTTCATAGGAAACTGACATTAACACTAATAGATACTCAACCCCAAAACTCCCATTTGGTGGAATGGGCTAAATGGGCTTAACTGTTTGGTGTCATGGACCCCTTTGGCAGTCTGGTGAAGTTAATGGATCACTTTTCAAAATATTTTTTTTTAAAGAATAGAATAAAAGACACAAGATTACAAAGGAAGCCAGTTATACTGTAATAGTTATCAAAATAGGGTTGGTTTTTTTTTTAAGTTCACAGACCCCAGGTTAAGAACCTTTGAATTATGAAAGTGTTTTTAAATTTATTTTATTCCTTTCTTCCTGCAGTACCTTGTTTTCCTATCCTGCAAGCACAACTACTAGCAAGATTTTTTTTAAGTCAAGAAAACAAGGTCCACAAAGGCATTCTATCCATAAGGCTGTGGTCAAAAATTCTGGTGATACATCAGTAATCACAATTTTTTTTAAAACCGTGAGTTTAAATAGAGAGAAGAACCCCTTGTCCTCAGTCATGAGGTTGGCTTTGTTGTTGCTGTTGTTTTTTGTTTTGTTTTTATTTAGTTGAGTATGTACCTTACAGTTAGAAATTAAATAGAAAAACTGGGAATGATAAGATTTTTTTTTAAGTTTAAAACCTTAAAAAACTTTAATTTTATTTTTTAAAAAACTCTGTAGTTTTAGTAGGATACACTTCATTTAATTCCAGCTCTATTACTCTTTTTTTTAATATGCATTTTAACAAGAGTGAGAACCCTCAGCTGTGGTTTTCCATCCTGTGTTTTCCATAATTTCTCTTCCCCTAGTGTGATGATGCTTTTGTGTTCATGTGATGGTGTGCATGTTGGCTGTTCATTCCACTCTCACAAACTAACAAGCCAAAGGTGAGGCAGCTTTGATTTGAAGTTCTTAAACTTATATTTTGAGGCTTACACGTCTTTTAGTTGTAAGCATCTTTCATCCATGGTTTCCCGTCCTCTCCACTCATTCAGAGCACTTAAGCAAAATTTCTCTCAGATGACACGATTCTTTCTCTCCTCTAATCTAGAGTATATACAGGGCATTCAGCAGACTATGACACCTTCCTGCTTCTGGTCAAGAAGCCTTCTTTTTCAAGCATTCACTAAATTGTGTCTGATTCCAGCCAGAGGGCTGATCAGCTTTCTTTAGGTAGCTTTGGCAGTTACAGACAAGTCCACCAGGTGGCATAAGGAAGTAAGTTGTGATTCAATATTCCCAGGTTTGTCAGCAGTATGAACTCCATTGGAAGTGGTTTTGCTCCATTGTCTCCCTTATTCCACTCTCTTCCTCCTTTCTTCTCCTCCCCCTTCCTTTCCTTTTCCCTCCTCTTCTTCCCTTTTCCTCCTCTCCTTCCCTTTCTTTCTATTTATTAAACATCTACTGTGTTCTTCATTAGTTGGTTGTTCATGTTAACTTTAGTAGTGGCCAGACCGAGCTTGTTAAGGGTGGATTTCCTAAAATTTTTTTTTTTTTGCCAGTTTTGTTCAATGCTCCTATTTAAAAGGGGCCTTTCCCCCTATTGTCAGTAGTCTTGACAGCATTCACCTTATTCTGATCCTCTATTCTCTCTCGGTATATATCTATATCTATTTATCTATCCAAACATGTGAATAAATGTAACTTCTATTCCAGTATTATGGTGGAAATGAGAAACCTTCTTTTATCTGTCCCAGTCTCTCCATCTTCCTCCTCCTGCAATTCTGCTCTGGCAGCCCATATGCCTGAACAGATCTGAACAAGGCATATGAGAAAGACTGATCTCCCAGTGTGGTCTAGCAGAAGATTGGACTAGGAATCATAAGTGAGTTCTGTTGCCAGATCTGTCACTTAGTACAGCTGTCTAATGTTAGACAAAATCATTCCTCTGGGACTCAGTTTCCATATTTCTATGTAGAGTACTTAGAGTGGGAAGGGGTTTTAACTGGAACTCACCTCTGAGATCCCTTCCAGTGCTGAAATTCTGCACATTTGAGTGACTTTCTTATACCATTTGGACAGCTATCACATACTGGGTTTTTCTGACCTTTGCACTGCTGGGTAGGGTTGCTAGTCAGGCTTATCGCACAGGTGAGCACAGACTAAAGTGTATTTCCTTAACATTCTTTTTTTTTTTAATGGACAAAAGAACTGATGTGAAATGGGTAGGAAATAAGAAAATCAGGAACTGAGTTACGTAGAAAAAGCGTTTTGCCTCATGGCTTTCTCCACTTGAGTGATATTGAGAAGAATCTACCCTTGTTTTTAGGTTTTTGTGTCTTCTATTCTTGGCATGGCTGATCTTTGCATAGGCAGAATAGACAGTAGCCTGTGTGGTTCCAGGAAAGCTAAAAAGACATCTTGCTGCTTTGTGGTATTTCCTCCTTGTCTCTTTTCCCCCCTCGCCCCAATCAAAAACTGCTCTGATACAGATCATTTATAATTTGGTGTGAATAGAAGCACTCTGGAACTTTCTTCTGATGCCTCATTGTAAAGATGATTCTGTGTTCTCAAAAGCTATGCCAGCAGGGAACCATCTTGGCTAGGTCTTACCCACTAGAAAGGCTTTGAACCCAGGCCTGGTAACAAAACTGTATATCTTTGTCTGTCATCCAGGGATCTATCAGTCAGCTAAGGTCAAAAATATTTTTACTTGTAGAAGCTTGGTCACCAAACAATGATTTTAATAACTTCTAAGACCTAGAAGACTTACGCTCTGCCTTTGTGAAGCGGAGTGCCCACTGCAGTGAAATCTCATCCTTTTTGGACAAGGGAGTAACTTTAAATCAATGTATCAAAGTGTGTTTTCCCTTAAGCTCTTGACAGTGTGGTGGCATGTTGGTCAGTCAGGAAGACCTGGTAACTGTATGACCTTGGGCATGCACCTAACATCTCTGAGCTTCAGTTTCCTCGTCTGTAAAATGGGGATAATAACTGTAATACTTATCCTATAGTGTTGTTATGAAATTTAAACTAGATAAAGCATTTCACTTTGCAAACTTCAGAGTAATATTTAATTGCCAGTTGTTATTTCTATTATTATTTTGTTGGGTGGATGAAGGTCACTGGATTCCTGTTAAAAGTCTGTTACATAGCGGGGAGAAAGAAGAAAGGAGTTTATAAAGAGATTGTTGGAGGTAATGGATTTTACAGGTTTGCTCAGAGTTGCCCTTCAGTGCATCCATTCATCCATTCCAGAAGCAATTATGAAGCAATCACTCTGGTCAAGGCGCTGGACAAAAATTAAATAGGTCCTGCCTTCAGGGAACTTACGTTCTGTCTGTAGGTTTGTACTGGGTGTCCCAAAAGTCTCAGTGCATTTTTGGCTATTTAGGCTTACATTTTGCTTAATTGATGCTGAAGACTATACAATTTGGGCTCAACCCAATATCAATAGATTGGTGTAAATTGACATACTAATTTCCCCCCGTGATTTTGAGGGTGTTTCGTGTTGAATAACAAGCTCTGATTTTTTTTTCCTTTTAGCCTTAACTCAGCACCGACTCCAGCTTGTGGCAATTCTAGCAACTTGAAGTCCACTCCAGTGGGCACACCATGCACTCCCCGGCGACTGAGTCTGGCCGAGTCTTTCACCAACCTCCGGGAATCCACCACCACAATGAGCACATCCCTCGGGCTGGTGTGGCTGCTGAAGGAGAGGGGCATCTCAGCGGCCGTGTACAATCCCCAGAGCTGGGACCGGGCTGGAAAGGGCACCCTTTTGAACCCATACTCTCCTAAAATGACTGTGATCCCTTCCACCCCTCCAAATTCACCTATGCAGACGCCGCTGTCTTCCCCACCGTCCTTTGACTTCAAATGTACCAGTCCCCCTTATGACAACTTCTTGGCCTCCAAACCAGCCAGCTCCATCCTGAAGGAGGTGAGGGAGAAAAAGAACATCAGAAACAGTGAGAGCCAGACCGAGGTGTCTGTCTCCAACCTCAATCTGGTGGACAAAGTCAAGCGGTTTGGCATAGCCAAGGTAGTGAACTCAGGGCGCCCTCATGGCCCTGCTTTGGCGGAAGACCAGGGACTTCTTGTCTGTGGGCCCCAGGGGCCAACGAGGGCTCTTGGGCCTGATGGCCTTCCCCTCGGCTGCCCTGTTGTCACGAATGCCATTGGAGGCCTTCAGCTGAACACTGGGATTCGAAGGAACCGCAGCTTCCCCACCATGGTGGGGTCCAGCATGCAGATGAAAGCCCCTGTGACTCTCACTTCTGGCATCCTGATGGGCGCCAAGCTTCCAAAACAGACAAGCTTGCGATGAGAGGAACTTGGTTCCTTTTTTTTTTTTTAAGAAAAAAACAAAAGCAAAAAACAATATTTTCCTTTAACCTCCCAGTCCTCTGACCTCCCTCCTCACTCTGTCTCCCCCCCACCCCAACTTCTGTCTCTCTGTCCCTCTGTCTGTCTGTCTCTCTCTCAATCCCTCCTGAGTAGACAAATCAACCTTGTGCCTAATGGGAGAAGAGTGTAAACTTTGTATAGTATGTAAATATGTATCAGAGACCTTGTATCTAATTTTATTACTCTTCAGATATCATAAGAAATGGCCCAACGCTGCAATTGCTGTATTAAGGATTTAACTTACTGACCTTTGACAGGTCTTTTTTTATTTTTTTCCTTTCCTTTGAAGATGCACTGAAAACAGAAACCAGTTATTATGCTGTGGATAGAGGGGAAGTCAATCCTTTGGCTTGTTCACTGTGATTGTATGCATGGTACAGTCAGGATGGAAGGCTTGTCAGATGACACCAATCACAGTGTGTCTTCATTCTGGGTGAACTAACTTTCAATCTCCTGGATGAACATATCATGAGCCTGGTCCTTTATTATATACAAAACGAAGCAGCCAAATTCATATTCATGTTGGGACAGCCTAATTTTATTTTACTTCTGCCAGTGGTCCAGTTTCTTCAGAGTCCATGGCTTCTCTACCTGGATGAAAGGTTGTGTCTTTGGAGGGAAATGTTTGTGATTTTCCTTATGCAGAAAACTTGAAATCCCATTTCTGTAATCCACAGGTAGGCCAGAAAGAATGAGAATGCATGGAATTAAAAAAAACCAACACCACCTTTTTCCTTTAAACACATTTTGTGAAATACAAGCAAATCATGGTGCTGCCTGAGCGTCATGTTACCACGTGTTGTCGTGGCACTGAAATACACACGTCACAAGGTTATTTTCATCTTGCATCAGGGAAAATGGCAACTGGTTTCTGGGAACCACAGCCTCTAAGCAAAATAGTCTAATGATCTGAGCCAAAGATCCTTACTTAAATCAGAGGGCCTAAAGGGGGAAATGTGGGGGTGTTCTGGAGAAAGTGTATTAGCAGGGAAGGGAAGACCCACAGCAAAATTGAGTAACAGCACAATGCTATGAAAGAGAGGCTATAGAATTTTGGTTGTTAGGTTTTACTTGTAGAAAATCAGACTATTTCAAAAAGCAGGGCTGTGGGATTTTCATATGATCCATATCCTTGCCTTTTCCTCAGTAGCCACTTTTGAAATCCAAACACTTGAGCAGCTCCAAGGTGCGACCACTTAATGCCCATGTATTCTCCCCTTCTCTTCAATAGAGGGCATTGTATCAATGTGATTTTCTAGCCTATGGGCTGTTTTTGTTTTTTTTCCATTTTCTGTTTACCTTTGTATCTTGTGCTTGGAAAAAGATGGAGTCACTTTCAGAAAGAATGAAAAATGAACAAAAAGGTAGGTTCTGTTGAGTGTTGCAAGTGTGGAGTGATTTGGGAGACTAGCGGTCTTATTTATAAACAAACACATACACATGTACGCGCATACCAGAGTAAATAACTAAGGTGAAAGTTAAAAGTATCTTCAAGATTCATTTCAGAAACACGAACCAAAGATTCTGTTAACGTTAAGTTGAGGAATCTTAGTATTACATGTCCAGACATAGCAACAAGAGTATATTGTGATATGCTCAACCTAGGTAAGTAATTGACTCCCTATGTGTATGTCTCTGTACATAAGTTTATCTACTTTTTAAACATCATCTAGTCCGATTCCTTTTCATAAAACCGACTGTATTTCTATAAAATGTTTCCTTCCAAGAAGGTGGTTTATTTATTATGATCAGTTACCACACTTTATGTCACAGCATTGTTGCGTCTTACTTGAAGAATTAGTACTGATGATCTTTTGCATAAATAATACCGTCATCTTTGCCCCTCTGATAGAAAGAATTGTCCGTCCCCACATCGTGTTATGGACACTTGGGATGCTTTGAGAGAAAGCATACAGGCAAGCACGGCTCAGATTTTCAAACTCCTATTTATTCTCTGAACCTAAGACATTTTAGTCAAAGTGTGTCCTCAGCTCGATTTGCTGTTGTATGTGTGCACTTACTGCAGATAACTTAACTATCTTTTTTTTTTTTTATTTGAATGTGTCTTAAACCTGTAGCTAGATAGGATAACAACAGGAAAACCACAGACTTTTTAAGTACCCAGAGCGAATAACCCACCATACATTACCATGAGGGAATTAAAAATGTAATAATAAATCATCCACTCGGGAGGCATAGCAGACATTAGCCTGCAGAATAAATGGTAGACATTGTACAACCACTCCCATAAGATGTGTTGTAAAATGCATCAAATGCTACAATAAAATTTTCTTATCTAATGAGTATCAATAAAATAAGCTTGAGTGATCTGGTGTGGTATTCAGATGCGTGTGGTTTTTTAACTTCTTTTCTGAGGAACTCTGTTGAGAATATCAATTATATGTGTATTTTCACTTCTCTAAATTTGTAAATGTGTGTGCATTTATATATATGTAATATATGTGACATGTAATATTATATATGAAAAATAATGAACCATGTTGAAATGGGTAGCTAGGTGGTGCTTTAGCGGATAGAACACTGGTTTTGGAAACAGGAAGACTCATCTTCCAGGGTTCAAATCTGGCCTCAGACACTTACTAGCTGTGTGACCCTGAGCAAGTCACGTAACCCTCTTTGCCTCAGTTTCCTCATCTGTAAAATGAGCTGGAGAAGGAAATGGCAAACCCTTCCAGTATCTTTGTCAAGAAAATCCCAAATGGGGTCACGAAGAGTTGGACGTGACTCAACAATAGCAATGAATGACATATTGAAATATTTATTTCCTGCCTACTAATATTGTAACTCAACCATTGTTGCTGACCAAAAGACACTGACCATCTTCACTGCAAAATTCTCCTTGTCCCCCTTTGTGTATGTGCAGGTATTTTACTGCTTCAACACATTAATGAATATGAGCCCAAGGTGACCCTGCAGCCAGGATCACAATATCCCCCTGGTCAGCGGTATGCTTCTAAGCAAACCCCCCCCCCCCTTCAGAGGGTAGAGCCTCTGGAGATGGAATGAATGAAGTTATAGAAGTTGGAAAAGTGGTTAACTCTTACATTATCTTTTTTAAAGTTAAAAAAGTTTTTATATCACATTCATTTGTAAATATTCTCCCTTCCTCCCATGCCCAGAAATCCTTCATTAACAAAAATCACAATAAAAGTAGCTTAGCAAAACTGCCATATCTACTATATCTGCCCATTGACGCGGCAACAAGTAGAGGGAGGTGCATTCTTCTCTAGGGCCACACTTGGTTCCATTTACTTTCTACAAACAGGATTTAAAGTCACTCCCATTCCTCTTTTCCTCAGTTCCTTTTTTTTTTTGTAAACTGGACCAGATCCAAGGTTCTTGACCTAGGGTCCACAAAAAAAAATGTTTAGGGGGTGTTTTGATAGCTATTTTATTACATTTGGTTGTCTTTATAATCCTATGTGTTTTGTTTTATGCACTTAACACCATTATTCTGAGAATGGGTGCATAGGCTTCCCCAGACTGACTGCCAAAGGGATCTCTGACACAAAGAAGATTAAGAACCTCTGGCCTAGGTGATCGGGAAGATCCCTCCTAGCTCTCTCCTGCTCAATGACATCTGGTTAAAGCTTCTTCAATCTTCTCAGCAGGCTGTCAGGATCACTGGATATCTGCCACTTACAACTGAAATTCATCGGAAGGTAAATCAGGTGAAGAGAAGAAATCTTGAAGGTTCTTCAGATCAGAAGACAGAGAGATATACAAAGGAAATTACCAATTTTTGAAAATTTGAATAATACCTTTATGTACAAGTCAGTGCTATACTTTGGAGAGGCCAGCTAGCTGTGGATATGATCCTTAGCTAAGAATGTGACATTACCCAGGATGCTCATTTATTGATTTATCTCTTTATTTGTGCCTCCCCCACACCCCCATCCCCACCATGAAATTGAAGACTAGGGGAAGTGGGGAATTTAGAAGTGTTAAATGATGTCAGTGTTAAACTGCCTTTGGATCTACCAACCCTTTAGAGATGTTGTGCCAAAAAGCTTCCTAAATTGTAAAGCACTTTAGAAATATGAATTTCTGCTGTTGCACAATGGACCTGTGTACATATATTCTGGACTCAATGGACAAATGTCTGCTTAATTCAGTGAACATGTTGGTGAATGCCCTCTGAGTGCAGGGTACCATAGTAGCTACTAGGGGAGATACGATGATTTGAGACATGGTCCCTGTGCCCTGAGAGGTATAAGAGATTGACAGTTAATCATACAAAGACCTGGGCTCAAGTCACTCCTCCCCCACGAGTCACTTAACTTGTCAGTGCCCCCAGACAACTGAAGTTGCGGACGGGTGCCAATCTGCATTGGTAGAGGGAGTTTCCTCACAAGGAACTCCCTACACTAGTGAAATCACAAATCCAGGGGAAAAAATACAATATTTAGTCTATTGTGGAGTAGGGTCTGGTAGGAGATAGCTATCATACACAAATAGCTATAATATAAACATTACACAGTTAAGCACAAGAGAGATAGTATGTAGCTGCTGCCTGAGGTCTGAGAGAAGGAAGTTAAAATGGCAGCTAGGTGGCGCCATAGTGCATAGAGCACCAGACCTGGAGTCAGGAAAACCCATCTCCCGGAATTCAAATCCAGCCTCAGACACTCACTAGCTGTGTGACCTTGGGCAAGTCACTTAACCCTGTTTGCCTCAGTTTCCTCATCTGGTGGAGGGGATGTATTAATCAGATCTTTGTTGCAAATCTGACATGTGAGTTAAGTCTTGAGGCAGCATAATGCAGTGAGAGATGCTGGATAAGGAATCTGAGAATGAGAGTTGAATTTCTGGCTACGTGTGAGACTCAGGACAAGTCCTGGGCCTCATTTTCTTCCTCTGTAAAATGGGGCTTGGGCTAGGTGACCTCTGACTTCTCTTCCAGTCCCAGATCTATGAGGCTATGATAAAATGAGTCAGATGTTACTAAGCAGAGACTTGGACATTGAGGGGTGGATGGTGGGCAGGGCATTCAAGGCAAAGGGAACCGTGTGGGCAAAGGCACAGTGATAAAGCTCAAAATGGCTTCCCTAGCTCATTTTACAGATGAGGAAACTGAAGCCCAGGGTCACACAGCTAGTGAGTGTCTGAGGCCAGATTTGAACTCCAAAAGATGAGTTTTCCTGACTCCAGGCCTGGTGCTCTACCACTGTGCCACCTAGCTTCCATTTTGCACCTTGATCAATCAATAAACATTTATTAAACTTAAGCCTGATTGCCTCAGTTTCCTCATTTGTAAACTGATCTGGAGAAGGAAATGGCAAACTACTCCAGTGTCTTTGCCAAGAAAACTCCAAAATGAGGTCACAGAGAGTCAGACACAACTGAAATGAGTCAACTGAAACCATGCTGGGTACTGAGCAGTGGGGATACAAAAAGAGGCAAAAGACAGACCCTGCCCTCAAGTAGCTCACAATCTACTAAGGAAACTGAGAGCAAGAGAGGTTATATTACTTAAGGCTCCAACTAGTCCAACTGTCTCATTTTGCAAATGAGCAAATGGAGGCCAGAGAGGTTAAGTTACTTGTCCAGGGTCACACAGGAAGTAAGTAGCAAAGCCAGGATTTGCACTTAATAGGACAAAGAAAGAGGAGGCTGGAGGTGCTCAGAGTCTTTGCCTACTTTGACTGTGAACAGATGAATAAAAGTTGTTTGTGGGGGGCATCTGAAGTGCTTACTGAATCATCCAACAAATGCCTACCAGATTCAAGGCATTGGCCTACACATGTGCTTCACACAGTCTCACCAAGAATCCTGTCCACGGTATTCCTGATCAGTGGTGACACATGCTTCACTGTATAAAAGTCAGAGGACCTGGGTTTTAAACCCATCTCTACTACTTAATAACTACATGACCTTGGCCAAGTCAACTTTCGCCACTCTGCCTCAGTTTACATAATTGAAAAATAGAGGTTTAGGACCCCCTCCTTACAATCTCTTCTAGCTTAAAATCTTGTCAATATCACGCCACTCAGGCACAGCTTATAGCACAATGGATGACAAGAAAGGAGCATGGGGTCTTGGGGACCGCTCATCACTGTCCTGGAGACATCTGCCCTTTCTTGTGGCACAGACCCACTGATTAGAGGTATGATTCATCCATAAATTGGGAAATGCCCTCATCTTAATCATGACCTATTTCATTCATTCAAAGTTGTGCTGTGTTGCTAAAAGCAACTAAAATTATAGTCCCTATCAACGCGATTAAATTTGAACATCCATAAAGCCACACAACTTGCTATATGCCAGGCACTGTGTTCTGCACTAGAGGTACACACACACACACACACACACACACACACAAAAGCTACAACCAGTCCTTGTCTGTAAGAAACTTAAATATTAATGGGGGCAGGAACATGTAACTAAATAGAAACATGCAAGATATAGTCAGGATAAAGACTGGGCTAGCATTGCATTTTGCTAATGGAATGATCTCGGTCCTGGGTTTTAGGTGTCCTGGTCAATTTGGAATGGGGGGAAAAGGCCACTCCAACTCTGGCCTAGTGAGACCTCTGTGTCTATTCTAAGAAGGATCCCCACTTCTCCCCCAAGTACTCCCCATTTGCAGTCAAAACTACATCCCACCACATTTGAGAGGAAATGGAGCAGAGAGCACCCCGTGAAGACAGAGGTCCTTCCTCCTGTATCATTCTTTCTTGGGTAACAAAGTTTCTGATGACTCAATGTATCACTGGAAAGCATCTTCACTCATTTAGGGACATTACTGCCTTCCAAGGCTGTAGATCCCATCAACTATTGTTTTCCTCTTGCCAGCAGAGGGCACTTGGAGACCAGCGCATGATTCAAAGAAAGCCCAGAGAGCTCCAATTACACCCACAGCTTACGTTTTAAATCTGATGTTTTCCCATTCCCTCGATGGGCAACCTTGAGCAAATTTACATGCTTCTCTGAGCCTCCAGGTTACAGAATCACAGATTACCAAAGTTGGAAGCATCATAGGGGTGGGACCATCAGCCTGAGGGAAGTTAATTGACTTGCCTAAGGTCACACAGCTAGGAATGTAATAAGCAAAGCAGGTGTGTATTTCTACTGTTTCATGTTTCCAATCTCTTAATTTTATAGATGAGAAAACTGGTGAAATTATTTCCTCAAGGCAATGCCTCTAGTGAGAGGCAAATCTGAACTTCTAGTCCCTAAAACAATTCTGTGTTTGGGGATGAGAAGGTAAGAAGGTTAAGATGGTGAAAACTTACAATGAAAGTAAGACGTTCTTTTGAGTACTGTATCTTCTAATGTTCTGGAATTATTCTCCTAGAGAGGCAAATCTGGTACTCTGGAAAAAGTTCTGGACTCTTAACTACTAACTTCCCTGACTTCCTTGAAGTCTCAACTAAAATCTTATGTTCTCCAGGAAGCCTTTCCCTACCAATCCCTCACAATTCTAGTGCCTCCCCTCTGTTAATTATTTCCTACTTATGTTGTGTAAGAGCACGTAAATAAGTAGAAAAATACAAGATATAGCCAGGATAGAGGCTTCTCAAGGCAAAGCCAAATAAATAAATATATATATGTACATACACATATATACATACATATACATTTTGTATATGTATACACATATATACATTATATGTATATTTATATATTTGCTGGTGCATTGTCTCTCCCATTAGATTATAAGCTCCTCGAATGCAGAGAATGTCTTCTGGCTTTTTATATCCCCAGAGTTTAGCATGGTGCCTGACACATAGTAGGCACTTAATAAATGCATATTGATTGATTGACTCTGGGAATAAGGAGAACTCTGCTAATTGGTAGCTGCTTGACTTTGGGTGAGTACCTTGACCACCCTAATTCTCAGTTTTCCTCATCTGTAAAATGGGACAAAAAACCCTTGCTTTTCCCACTTTGCAGAGTTGTGAGGAGAGTACTTTGTGAACCCCAAAGTTCTATATGAATGTCAGCAATTAGTATTATTTGTCACAGTAGAATGAGTGGATATTCATGACTCATCTTTTGAACCCTAGGCAATCTGATAGTGGCTATTTGGTTTGTGCCCAGAAATGGAAAGTGAAGTCCAAGATCCAATGGCATGCTGGAGCAGGTATAAACCCCCAGGAACCAATTGTTAAATTTTCAGTGTGAGAATTTACACCTTAGAAATCAGCAAATGCTACAAATCAGGGCTTGGTTTGTTGTTTTGTTGATTGTCTAGGTTTAAGAAAGGAATATAAAAAATGTTAATAATGCAAATTGAATTTAGAAATGTGTCAAGGAACAATTTTTTTCAGACCCTAGTAGTTAAGTATTTACCAGCACCTCCCTGCCTATGGCCAGTGACAGAATGTCACAGCTAGCAAAGATGTTATGGCTCCTCTATTGTTGGCTGGGGGGCCTAGTGGATAGAGTATTGGATTTGGAGTCAGGAAGACCTGAGTTCAAATCTTATTTCAGACACTTATTGGCTGTGTGACCCTGAGCAAGTCACTTAACTTGTAACAACATTCGGAGGCTATGGTAATGTACTTGCCTCCAGCAAAGATGGGACTGAGTGAAATCCATATGTCCTGCAGTGGGCAAACCATTTTCATGCAAAGAAACCACAACCAGAGTAGAGGCATGAAGGACCAAGGCCCTGTAACCATACCTAAGATTTTTAAGTAGGATGCCAGGAGCTGGGGCGGAGATGGAAGGAGGTGCCAATACTGAGAAATCTTCTGGCATCTTGCTAGCTTATGAAAAGACTCATCAAACCCTTTCAAGAATGCCACTCAAGTCAATAGCAAAATATCCAAATCGTTTCCCCACTTTCCAGACACACCATCTAAAGCTGGGTAATTATTTAAAAATGTGAAATATTTCAGCTTGAACAGATCCATAGAACTGACAGGTCAAGGATTTATACTGCCACTTGTCACTTTGGGAAGTTGCTGCTTAAGAGAATAGAGTTTGTTAAGTGGTAGGGATGAAATTAACTGGATCAAGCTAGGTTTACAACGGGGCAGCTAGGCGACACCATAGTGCATAGAGCACTGGGCTTGGAATTAGGAAGATGTAACTTCCTGAGTTCAAATCCAGCCTTAGACACTTACTAACTGTGTGACCGTGGGCAAGTCACTTCACCCTGGTTGCCTCAGTTTTCTCATATGTAAAATTAGCTGGAGAAGGAAATGGCAAACCACTCTAGTATCTTTGCCAAAAAAATCCTAAATGGGGTCATGAAGAGTTGGATACAACTGAAATAATTGAACAATAATAAGTTGTATAATACAGTTGGTGTCCACAGGGACTACAGGAATGTGTAGGGATATTTACCTTTATGTTGAATGGTGCCACATTGCTATGAGTTGCACGTGTTTATGTGTGTGTGTGTGTGTGTGTGTGTTAGTTCCTATATCTGTTTTTTAAATAGTTTTTCTTTTTTCTTCCATCACTGTCAGGCGTCTGTTACTTTTTCCTGTTCTCAGTTTACCTTTCTGTAGTCCCTCTGCCCAGTTCTACTTTGTTGCTGCTTCTCTGCTGAGGATCTGGGTCCTAAGTTTGTTAGAATTGTGTGTAAAGTAAGAATAAATAGATATTGAGAAGGTATCTGATGAGCTGTTCTATGAGTAAAATGTTTGCATTTTTAGTGCATAGACTTCATGACATCAATTTTGGTTGCTCAGGAGACTTTACTTTTTTTACATTTTGTTCTTGGCCTTTTCCTAAATAGGAAATTTTCTGTGTAGCTGAGCTCTGGATAAGTGAGGCACTATTGCAATTGATTTTCATTCTTTTTCCTTCATCTCATATTTAATCCACTGCGTGTTAGAAAATTGAATCCTATCAGTTGTTTCCTCACAATTTTTCTTTTTTTCTCTCCATTGTCATCCCTATAGTACAGGCCCTTATTACGCCTGCCTGTATTTCACCAGCATCTTCTTCACCCGTCTTCCATCTCTCCTTCCTCCTAAAGCTTCTGGCCAATCCATCCTGGAGGTGTATCACACGATTAGAGTGAATCTGATTTTTAGGGTGTAGTACTTATGTAACGTCACCATTGACCCACCATCAATGAGGAATGGGGAATATCATTTGGTTTAGCAGGTTATAAATTGGCTTCCCTCTCATTGTAGGTATCCAAGTAAAGGAGAGGTGTATTGTAGGTGGACAGCTAGATGACACATTGAACTGAATGTTGGGCCTGGAATCAGATAGACCTGAGTTAAAATCCGACCACAGACACTTATTGGCTGTGTGACTTTGGACAAGTCACTTAACCCCATTCTACCCCAGTTTCCTCAACTATAAAAAAGGGATAATAATAACACATACCTCCCAGGATTGTTGTGAGGGTAGAATGAAATGATATTTGTAAAATGCTTAGCAACAGTGCCTGGCACATAGTAAGTATGATTAATCAGTTAATAAACATTATTAAGTGCCTACTATGTGCCAGATACAGGATAAAGAGACATAAAAGCAGTCTCTGCCCTCAAGGAGCTCACAATCTAATGGGGGAAACAACATGCAAGCAAATAGATACAAAATAAGCTATATACAAGATAAACTGGAAATAATTAATAGGAGGAAGGCACCTGGAATAAGAGGGGTTGGGGAAGGTTTCCTGTAGAAGGTAGGATTTTAGTTAAGACTTAAAGGAAGCCAGAGAGCTCAGTAGTCAAAGCAGAAAAGGGAGACAGGTCCAGGAATAGGGACAGTCAGAGACAATGCCTAGAGGCTATTACGATAATCCAGGCATAGAGGGGCAGCTAGGTGGTGGGGTGGATAGAGTTCCAGCCTTGGAGTCAGGAGGACCTGAGTTCAAAGCCGGCCTCAGACACTTGACACTTACTAGTTACGTGACCAGGGGCAAGTCACTTAACCCAGATTGCTCATCAAAAAAGCAAAAAAAAAAAAAAAATCCAGGCATGTGGTGATGGAGGTCTGCACTAGAGGAGTGGCAGTGTCAGAGGAGAGAAGGGGGCGTGTTCAAGAGATGCTGCAAAGAGGAAATAGATAGGCCTTGGCAACAGCTTGGATATAGGGGATGAGAGAGAGTGAGGGATCCAGGAGGACTCCTAGCTCAGGAACCTGAGGAACTGGACGGATGATGTTGCCCTTTATAGTAATAGTGAGTCGGGGTAGAGAGGGTTTAGGGGAACAGATGACAACTTCAGTTTTGTATATGTTTGGTTTAAGATGCCTACTGTACATCTAGTTTGTGACATCTGAAAGACAGTTGGAGATATGAGATTGGAGGGCAGCAGAGTTTGGAGATTTGAGAATCATCAGCGTAGAGATAGTAATTATGTCTATGGGACCTGATGAGATCACCAACTGAAGTAATACAGAGGCAGAAGAGCAGAGGGCCCAGGACAGAACCCTGAGGACGCTTCTGGTCAGAGACCACGACCTGATTGAGAATCTAACAAAGGGACCTGAGAAGGGGCTGTCAGATAGGGAGGAAGAGGTGGGGGTCCTGAAAACCTAGAGACAAGAGAGTATCGGAGAGGAGAGAGTGATCAAGAGTGTGAAAGGCTGCAGAGACATCAAGGAGAAGGGGGATTGAGAAAAGGCCATTGGGTTTGGCAACCAAGGGATCATTAGTAACTTTGGAGAGAGCAGTTTCAGTGGAATGATAAGGTCAGAAGTTGAATTGCAAAGGTTTGAGAAGAGAAAGAGCAGAGAAAGTGGAGGCACCTATAGGAGATGCCTTTCAAGTTTAGGAACAACAGGTAGAAGATAGATAGGGTGATTTTTATTATTATTATTATTGGAAATTGTATTTATGTGTGGATTCAGCTAGAAAACCTCTGAAATCCTTTCCAAACACTGAATTTGGGGATAGCACCACCTTTTGTTGCCAGCTTTGTAGCTGTAGAAAGAGGGCTGAATTTGGAGTCAGAAGACCTGAATTCATGACTTTAGGACATTTTAGCAATTTGGGCCTCAACTGTAGAATGAGTGACTTTGACTCGATGACGTCTAAGGGCCCTTCATACCAGATGCCTACTAAATGTTTACTGATTTACTGAAAAATCCATGACCCGAGATCTTCTGACCCAGTGACACTGGCCTCCTGGCTATTCCATGAGTGAGAGATTCCCATTATCTCAGCTCTGGGAATTTTCTCTGGCTGTCCCCTATGTCTGGAACATTCTCCCTGCTCTGCTCAGACTATTGACCTCTCAAGTAAAATCCCATCTTTTATTAGAAGGTTTCCCCACCCCTCTTAATTCTAGTGTCTTCCCTTTGATAATTATTTCCTATTCATTCTTATATAGCTTGCTTTGCATATATTTCTTTGCATGTCGTCTCCTCTATTAGATTATAATCTCCTTGAAGGCAGGGAACTGTCTTTTGCCTTTTTGTATCCCCAGTGCTTAGTACAGTGCACTAGTAGTGCACATAGTAGATACTTAATAAATGTTTATTGCTTGCTTGCTTACTTGCTTGACCCACTATAGGATATCCCTCTTCCATTTGAACCTTAGGCAAGAGGCTTGCACAATAGAATATAAGCTCCTTGAGGGCAGGGATCATTTGGCCCTTGTGTCCTTGGCACCTAGCATAGTTCCTGCCCCATGGTGATTAAAAATATTTATTGAATTGAATTGAACTAAAGACACCCCTCCATTACCATGAACATCTTTGGAGAACATACACCTCCCTGTATTATGCCTTACTTGATGTTAATAATCAGAGGGTAATGGAACAGAACGATCCTTGTGGTTGCATTTACCAAAGAAATTTATACGATCTTAACACATACAGGAGAGATTCCTTGTTAGAGGATGATCTCTAAGGCTATGTTTTGCTCCTGGAAGCCAAATGTTTGTTTGTTTGTTTGTTTGTTTGTTTGTTTTAATCAAAAAAGAAATGCTATTGTGTCATAAGAAATGATGAAAAGGATGGGTTTAGAGAAAGCTGGACTTAAATGAACTGATGCAGAGTGAAGTGAACAGAACCAAGACAATAATTTACACAATAACAACAACATTGTAAAAGAAATAACCTCGGAAGATCTGAGATCTCCAGTCAATGCAATGACCAACCACAATTTCAGAGGACTGATGATTTTTTTTTTTTTAGGTAATTGGAGTTAAGTGACTTGCCCAGGGTCACACAGCTAGTATTATGTGTCTGAGGCCAGATTTGAACTCAGGTCCTCCTGACTCCAGGGCTAGTGCTCTAGCCCACTGTCCCACCTAGCTGCCCCAGGGCTGTTGATTTTTGATGCTATGCTATGATAGTTGATTTCATGTTGCAGAATGAGACCAACATTTCTGGATATGGACAATGAAGAAGTTAGTTTTCTTCTCCTTACTGTAGAAATCAGATTATTCATATTTGTTACAAAGGTTTTGCTTTGGGAGATGTGGAGGGACAGAAAACAAATGCGTGTTCATTAAAAAACAACAACAACATGAAACAACAATACAGCTGGCTCTTACATTCTCTGCATCTCTTGATCAATTGAACTAAAGCTGTGGTCTGCTGTTGAGAAAGCCTGTCTTTTCTCTCCCTGTGTTTTCATCGAGGATATCTTCAATGTTCATGTAGATTATTCTCATAAAGGTTTTATAAAGACCCCTGCTCATTGATAGATGCAGGGCTTGGCCACCCTGCTTCCTAGGTGCAAGGAGCAGTGTTCCAAAGTCTCTTCTGCACTCAGAGATCTGGGCTGATTAATTCCGGAAACAAGTAGTGGAGTCTGATTCAGTTCCAGCTCCTGGAGGGTACTTTAATAAGGGGTAAGTTAATAGGAGCAATATGTTCTTGAAACCTCGTTTAAACCACAGATGAATCACCCTACACCCTTAGGGAACCTCTTTCGTTCATTTATCACTGGCTCTGACTGACTTCAGCATTCTCAAGGAGGGGACATGAGACAGGCTGAAGGACTGGTGAATAATGGGGAGAGCAGGTAGATGTGTTGGAAGAGATAGGAGATAAGCTCTTAGAAATAGCAAGGACTTCAAAGGCCATAAAGTCCAACCCCTTCTTCAATCAATCAATATTTATTAAGCATCTACTATGTGCCAAGCGTTGTGCTAAGCAGTGGGGATAAAAAAGGAGACAAAAGACAGTTCCTGCCCTCAAGGAGCTTATAATCTAATGAGGGAGAAAATATGCAAATACATATATACAGAGAAAATTATATATAGGATAAATAGAAGATAATTAACAGAGGGAAGGTGCTGGGATCAAGAGAGGTTGGGAAAGGCTTCCTATAGAATGTAGGATTTTAGTTGGGATGGGACCTAAAGGATGCCAGGGAGGTCAGCAATCAGAGCAGAGGGTGGAGAGTGTTCCCCGAATGGGGGACAGCAAGAGAACATTCCTGGAGCTTAGAGATGGAGTATCTTGTTTATGGAACAGCCAAGAGGCTAGTGTCACTTGACCAAAGAGTGTGTGTCTGGGAAGAAGGTCTAAGAGTTTGGTGGTAGGAGAGAGCTAGTATATGAAGGATGGAGAACCACTGGTGTTCATTGAGTAGAAGGACACGATGGCACATACGCTTTTATTTGTTTTGTTGATTGTCTAGGCTTAAGAAAGCAATAGAAAAAATGTTAATAATACAAATTAAATTTAAAATATGTCTTGCCTACATTTTTTTGGAGAGCACACCCTCCCCTGTATTGAACTTTGTATACAGGGCTATGAACGAGGCAGATGCTTGATACACATTCAGTATTGTTGCTGTACAGGAGAACAGCGGAATGACCATTCTAGGCCTGCCTGGGATTGGAAGGCATTTTGGAGCAAGCTGAATGCATGCAGGCTGATTGAATTCTCCATCTTTGTTTTTGCCATTTTATTGGAGGGATGCAGGGTGATAACACTGTCACTGGTCATGCAGGTAGTAGTGTTTCTGCTGAATTTATCAATGCTCTTAACCATCACCATGGATCTTTGGTCACCTTCAAATCTGAGGGCAGGTGCCTAATGTGATAATGAAATTGAAGTTTGTTTTTCTTCTAAGGAGGTAAAAAAAAAAAGTTGCTGGTGGGGTGGGGAGGATTCCTTCTCATAATGTTATATTTGGAATGTATCTACATTTCAGAAGCTAGAAAGCAAGGGGAAAGGAAGCTACCATTTCCACAAATCCTAGATTTAGAGCTGAAAGAGATCTTGGAGGTCATCTAGTTGAACCTACTCATCTTACTAATGAGAAAATTGATGGCCATAAAGGTCATGACTTGCCCAGAGTCACATGGGTATTGATTGTCAAAGTTGAAATTTGAACTCACATCCAATGATTTCTCCATGACATCACATATCTAAAGTCAACTGAATTCTATACTTTGTGTTTCCATGACTAGGAGTGGTTTGAGGGTTGAAGAGAAGGCCTAGGGGAAACTAGAAACCTAACTAAGTGAGCAATGTCAAAAAGAATTAAATTCTGCTCTGGAATCTGAAGTGGATGGGGTAGTTCCTGAGAGGAAATACATGTAGGCCTCCATGTTTTTATTTTTGGTCAGTTGGCTTTACTTTCTCTGTATAGTTGGTGAAAGGTCATCGATGGTGAATGGCGTCAGTGGAAATCGGGTAAATTAAAAAACTAATAATAATAATAGTTGACATCAGTATACAGCTTTAAGATTTGCAAAGAACTTTTACATACCTTATCCCATTAGACTGTGAGCTCCTTGAGAGCAGGGCCTGGCTCTTGCCTTTTTTTTTGTATCCCCAGAGTCTGGTACATAATAGGCACTGAATAAATGCTTATTGACTAACTAGTTTGATCCACACAACAAGTAGGTTAAGAGCAATTCATTGAGACTGCAGATGTCTTTTGCTTTATGGAATAGGTACAAATCAGCAAAATTTCCTGTAAAGTGAACCTTCATGGATCAAATTCATTGACTTGTTGGCATTTGGGTTGGTGGTATGGGGGGCAGCAGAACAGGGTTGGCCAGAAGGGAGCAGCACTGAGAATTTGGCTAGATGAGAAGGAAGGCTGATTGTTGTTAATCTTTTGTTTCAAAGAGGACCAATGATATAACAGATGGTGTCTTGGATTTAAGTGAGGCAGAGTTGCACAAAGTCATCAACCTCACTCTCTCTTCCTGAGTCATCAAAGTGCAGTGGCAAGACAAAAGTCAGGACGACTGGCAATAGCCCAGGGTGCAGTGGGTGACCTTGGCATCTGTGATGTCTGACCGAGCTCTAAGTGCTCCACAGTGCCTGTTTTAGCTGCCTTCATGGTTTTGAGGACAAATTGTTCTCATTGGTCCATTCTATAGGAGGAAGTCTTCACATGCTTGGTGTAGACATCCCCCTAACTCACTGATGGGTTTGAGGCCTGTCAGTTACCCTCAACCTCGTTTAACCCATCTGCCAAGACAATTTACTGGGGTGCAGCCATTGTGCATGCCACAGCTTCTTGGAGCCGCAAGTGAGAGCTGGGTGGCAGGTGGACACCAAAGGTGAATGAGCAGCCCCGAAAAAGGCTAATTCACACCAGAGTTTCTAGTTCTCCTTGAACACCCCATAGACCCCAGGGCTGATATACAACTTCTGACTCTGGAGTCAGAAGACCTGAGTTTGAAGCCTGGTGTTATGATTTACTACCTGTGTGACCTTAGGCAAATCATTTCTCTCTCTCTCTGGGACTTAGTTTCCTTACATGTAAAACGAGTGGGGTCACACTAGATGCCCTCTAAGGACCCTTCTGGTTCTAAGTCTATGATCTGAGGCACCAGAAGTCAAGAGTATCACAGGTCAAAGGCAGGCCAGAGAATCAGTGTAGTCAAAAGCAACGATCTGGAAGTGGGGAGACCTGGGCCCTTACACTCATTCTGCTGCTCGCCATCTATGTGACTTTTGGTGAATCATTGGCTTTTCTCTCCCTAAAGACCCTCGTATCTTAGGCATGTTGTAGCAGGGATTCTTTTTTTTAGGCATAGATTGGTTGGATTAGATGGCTGCCAAAATTCTTTCTCTATTTCTCGGCCGTTGGTACTAAGTGGTCCTAGCTTTTGGAAACACTTCCTTCCCAGTCTTTGGCTTCCTGCATGCCTGCATCACTGCATACTTTCAACCTCCTGGTCTCCACAGCAATACAAGGTCATCCTCAAAGCCCAGGGAATGGGGCAGCTGCCCTGATTCACCAACCTTGATCTGGAGTCAGAAGAACTAGGTTTTCCACTCTAATTTAGGAATGGCTATGCTTCAAGTTAAAATAGACCAAGTCCCTTCATGAATTTCATCAGTTTGAAATGCCATTTATTGTGTTCATTTAAAGTGAGACGTATGTGTAATGAGAGTATTCAGGGGACTTCCCCTATTCCTCCTAACCTATTTGAGGGCATTTCCCTGGAGCCGAGCATGAACCCTAATCACTTCCAGTGGCTGGGCTCCTTGCTAACTAGAAGATTCCGGTTGGTTCCCACGTATACTTTTTTTTTCTCCTCTCTTCTCCCTTTACCCTCCCCACCAAAAAAAAAAAAAAAGGAGAAGAAGAAGAAGAAGAAGTTTGACTGCAAGGTATCAAGAGGTGCCCACTCAGTAAACTTTCAAGGGAGAGACAGCTTTGACTTTGACTGTTCCTCTTTTGGGACTCTGGCAGCTTTTCTTTAGACTTCCCATGGTGTGTCCAGAATGGGGAGAGGGATAAGCAGCTACGGCTATCATGAGCAATGGGGGGTGAGTACATGTGTTTGTCTAGGTAAGATTGGGACTGAATTTCAAGGCTCAGCCTGTCTCTTCTGTTTTGCATTTCTTCCCTTAGTATAGATGACTACAGAAAATCCTGAGAGTCCTTTTTGAGCCTGATGGCTATCTTGGGAGTTCAGGAATTTTGGATTTCTCAGTCAGTGCTGGTTGTCATGTAGTTGGTGATCCATTCAGCTACAACTTCTAGGAGGGGAAGATGATATGAGAATCAGCCATACCTACTGGACTGGCCAGAAGAACCTTCAGTGAGTTGGTTATACAACAGATCTGAGGTGAAAGTGTCATGTCTGTCCATGCTTTAAAAATTTGTATCATGCCTTACATAGTTATTAATGCATGGTTTTGAGTCTTTGTGTTTAAGCATTTCTTTTTCAGTGGAAGAAATAAGTAGCTGTCCTATACCTGATTACTTTGTATATTGAAGACCATGCTAGAAGTTAGCCAGTCCTAAGCATGAGTCAGACTTAACCTTTGTTTAAGAGATTATTACCAGAGTACCTTGAGGTAAGGATGTAATTAGCCAGAGATAATGAGAAAAAAAAGACCTCTTTGGAAGTCAAGGTCCCCTAGGATAGGATCTAGTTCATGAATTCAGATGTAGGATTCTTTAGTGAGGGGGGGCCCCCCAACCCTTTAGGCCAGTATATCTGTTATAGATGTTAATTTTTTAAATTTTTATTTGCTACTTAGGGTATTCTTGGGAAGAAGTGTGGGGTTGGGGACAAAACTGAGTTTGGGCACAAACCTAAGCGATGAAAAAGTGCATGGGATGAGGAAGAAGTAAATGTGGTCAAGCTGAAGATTGTTCTGTTTCTCATCTGCCTTCCAGCCTTCAAGTGTGATAGGTCAAGGAATGGAACTAATTTTGTTGGTATAGGAAACTCCTTGCTCCAACACAAGATGGCACTTTCTCTGCAATTTAGAGACAGCGAGAATTTTCTGCAGCACTGTGAGGTTTCTAGACCCTGCGTCCAGAGTCACATAGTCTGTATATGTTAAAGTTGGGACTTGAACCTATGTCTTCCTGGCTATGAGGATGTTTCTCTATCCACTAGACTTTTCCATAAATGTGTGTTTATGCACATGTATGTGTATATTATATAAAGGCAGCCAGGTGGCACAATGGGTAGAATGCCGGGCTTAGTGAGGAAGACTCCTCTTCCTCAATTCAAATCCAGCCTCAGACACTTACTAGCTCTGTGACCCTGGGGAAGTCATTTAACCCCATTTGCCTCAGTTTCCTCATCTGTCAAATGAGCTGGAGAAGGAAATGGCAAACCACTCCAGAGTATTTGCCAAATGGGTTCACAAAGAGTAGGAAATGACTGAAAAATGACTCAACAACAATGAAGTGTATGTTAAGATAGGGATAGCTTTCAGAAAGATAGAGTTCTGGCCTTGTGGGGCTCTGCTGAAACCCTATCTGGAGTGGACTGTGTCAGTAAAGGATAAGAAGTTAATGTTTCATCTACAGGTGCAATGGAAAGATATTTGAAGAATTTTGAAGGAGGGGAGAAGCCTGGAACCTAAAATGGAACCTGAGGTTTACATCTCAGAGATTAAACCTCAAGCAATTCAGATATTTAAAGTAATATGCAACTACTTATTTTTAAATTTTATAACTCATGCATTCAGACTAGAAGTGAAATTTCTGAAATTTTAGTTTCTAGGCTCTGGGCCCCCACATAGTTTAAAAGATGTCATCCAATTCATTGACCATCAGAATGCCTTTTCCAGTAGGAGACAAAGAGCTTTTTGAGTGTAGGATAAAAAAAGTATCAGTCTGGACTTCAACAAAATAAAACATCGGGATTTCTCACCCAAAGGTCCAGAGTTGATGTTGACACATTATAAAATCATAGGAATTAAACTGGATAAAGATTTCAAGAGAGGCAGTTTGTTACAGTAGATTGAAAGTCAGCCTTGACTTTCAGAAAAGACTTGACAGTCAGAAAGATTTAGGTTCAAGTCTCACCAAACACATTTACTGAC